>NC_041397.2:61314546-61572046 GCF_900747795.2 Erpetoichthys calabaricus | reverse complement strand
GAATTTCGAAATGAAACCTGCCTAACTTTTGTAAGTAAGCTGTAAGAAATGAGCCTGCCAAATTTCAGCCTTCCACCTACATGGGAAGTTGGAGAATTAGTGATGAGTGAGTCAGTGAGTGAGTGAGTGAGTGAGTCAGTGAGGGCTTTGCCTTTTATTAGTACAGCATTGCGTTGTATTCTTGCTGGTGCTGACGCGACACTGGTAGGATAGATAGATAGAATAATTAAACATGTACTACGAAGATATTTCAATGTTCCTTAAAAGTTTTGAAGAATCGGAGTTCTAAGCTTACAGATGGCTTCACGTCTATATAGCTGATTGCGTGGCGATTGGGTTTTTGGAGAAAGAAAAGTAAGGACAGGAATTGGAGGTTAGTACGTTTGAAAAAGACAGTACTGCTGCAATAAATTATTTCATCGAAGGTCGCGCATGGCGCAGCAAGCCTCTTGCGTGAGACATGAACAATCACTGCGCCACCGTGTTCCCATGTTTAATAACATGCTTTCATTCCTATCATCATGAAAAAGATATCACGTATACATCTCAGTATTTTAATTATTCAGAGAGCTGTAATATCACAAAATTAATGGATTATGTGTCCTGTCGGAGAAAGAGAAAGCCCGTTTAAGAAGCAGGTAGTGATTCACACATGTAGAGCACATAGAAGATCAAATACAGAAGAAAGCATTTAATGTGCCACTTTAGTTACAATGGGATTTGAGAAACTAGTAAATTAAACGATTTTAAGATGAAGTTTATGATGTTCTACTTTAATGGCAAAATAAACTACATGATTAAAGTGGAAATTTCGAGATTAAAGGACATTTCGTGCTTTTTTCCCACTGTGTGCCTATTTTTTTTTGTCTGTACCCTAATAAGCTTTCATATGAAACTCAGACGGTGGGCTACGACTCGCCTTTTCACGGCAACTTTGATATGTGATTTCTTTTTTATTTCGGGCACTGTGCGACTTTGTGAACTTGAGCCTTCGAGTTTCTCCGACACTCTGTCACTGGATCAACTTCCTTTTGTTGATTATACCACTGTTTAAACCAACAAATAGTACATTTTTTCCTTTGCCTCCACTTGGTATTTGCTGAATTTCTTATATTTCCCCCCGTGCTTTTCCCATTGTCTTTTCACAGAAGGCTATTTATATTGATTTGCATATTCAAAGAGGCGTAATTCTGGGAGGAGTTGGGGTGGGACAGAAGGCGCGTGCACGTGCGTTACTTTTCACGCTGATCGGGATTTATATAGTGGAAGAACGTGAAAGTTTACGTACGTACAGATTCCTGCATCTGGATTTTTCTGTGCGTACGCACAATCCCGCTTTTGTGCTTACGCCATGTTATAGTGTGAGTTCTACGCACGGCGTGTGGAGACTGGCTCGGACACAGACAGGCAGACACGTTCATGTCACCCAACACACGTTTATTATACAGTATATTTACAGTAATAGTGCACAAACCCAGTGCCAAAGCACCAATCACCCCTTCAAGTCCTGGCCACAACACAATGCCTTTCTCTCTCTCTCGTCCGCCTCCACTCCTCTCCAACACGCTTCGTCTTCTTCCTCCCGACTCTCGCTCTTGACTGGAGGAAGGCGGCCCCTTTTATGTGCCCTGGATGGGCTCCAGGTGCATCCTCAGGGCCTCCGTAGCCACACCCCTGTGTGGCGGAAGCTCCCAAGGTGAAGCCGGAAGTCCACCGGGTGCCCTCAAGTCTCTTCCCCCCAGTACTTCCCGGTGTGGCGGAAGTACTGAGGGCCAATGCTCCCAAGGCATTGGGGCACCCCCTGGCGATGACCACGGGCCCCTACAGGGTTGAGCTTCCAAGCTCCGTACCCGTGGTCCCCAAAGCCACCAGGGAGGACGCCCCCTCGTGTCCTGGAAGAGGCACAAGCCCTCCTCCACTCCTCCTGGGCGTCCCGGCCGGGCATGGACACCCGCCGGGCACCACCGGCGTTATACATGAGGCCCCAGGTCTTTATGTCCTGTATATTTGCCGCCCAGTAATATAACTGTAAGTTGGTAGCACCATGCCCCCTTCTGCTTTAGGTCATTGTAGAGTGGCCCTTTGGATGCATGAATGTTTCGAATTCCAAATAAATGAGGTAATGACTGAATCTAATTTCTTAAAAAAAGATTTATTAATGTACATGGGGGTGCCTTGAAACAGAAAAAGAAGCTTAGGCAGAATGTTCATCTTGACACTGTTGATTCTCCCTGATAATATGAGATGGAGGGTAGACCATGTATTCATGTCTTGTTTAATTTTTTTAATGTTATTATTCAGGAGTAAGATTGATCTGTATGATACACATTGTAGTAAGTCCTTATTTTTCTTAGGAAAGATGATAATTAGTGCCTGGTGAAAAGTCAAAGTAGAATTTTGTTGTCTCTAGCTTCTATAAATGTTGCTAATAGTGGAGCTAACTTATTTTAAATTTTTTTATAAAATTCCACTGGGTAACCGTCAGGGCCAGCTGCTTTCCTAATTTGAAGTGAGTTTATGACATCTAGTAATTCTGAGAGTGTCAGAGGTTTATCCAGTTTCACTGCACTAAGATTATCTAACTGTGGTATCTGTAATGAATCAAGAAACTCATTAGATTATGTCTTATATACTTTAAATTGAGTAGAATATAAGGACTTATAGTACCCTCTAAATCGGCGGGTTATATGTTTAATGGTCAATGATTTTATCTCTGTCTGTGTTGATAATTACTGTTATTGTATCACAGACGTTCTGCTTGACGATTTGTTGAGCTAAGATCTTAATAGACTTCTCTCCATGTTCATAATAAAGATGTTGCGATTTAAAGATGAGCTGTTCCGTTTTTGTCTAATTGCAAGTCGCAAGTCCTGTCTTTTCCTATAAAGTGCCTTATTTAGAGACCTGGCATATTCTAGATCTATTCTAGTAATTTCACTGATTAACTCGGATGCCTTCTTGGTTTCTAATTTACTTTTGTGAGAAAGATATGAAGTAATCTGTCCTCTTAAAAATGCTTTCAGAGTTTCCCAGAGTATTCCTGCAGAGACCTCTGAGGATATATTTGCCTCAAGGATATAATCAATTTGCTTGGATATGAATTCTGTACAGTTCTCCTCAGCTAAAGACATGAGGTTAATACGCCAGCTACAAGATGAGTATGTAGGGCAATAGTGATTTAAGTTCCATTATCAGAGGGGTGTGGTCGGAGATAGATTTGATAGTGGGCAAAAATCAATGAAGAAATAATCAGTTCTTCAGTAACAATTGATGCTCTGGTGAGTAGAAGGAATGTGCTCGTAGATTTGGAATTAAAAATCTCCATGGGTCTCCATGAAGCTTTAGTATCGTTGTTTAAAAAAGATTCTCTGATTATGAATTGTTTTCTGTACTTTGATCTATATCTTGCATTTTGGCTTAGGCTACATGCAATATTCTGGTATTTGACTCACTCACTATGATTTTGTCTCATTATTATTTGCATTAATTTCCTGTGACTTTGACCTATTACTATTACTTTACGTCTCCTAATTCCGTAGTACTTAAAACTGTTGCCACCCTGTGCAATCATTACAAACAGAGAGTTGCTGTGAGAATGCTTGGTCCTGTTTACAATATGAATTCCAGTGAGGAGTGAAATTCTAGAATTCCAGTTTGCTGTCCTCACAGTTAGCTGGGGAAGTAGGCAACATTATTTCTGAACTTCTTTGCAACTTTTTATTTTCAATGTAAAGCTTTCCTTGTAGATAATAACTTAAGATATCATTTTGACAAGAACAACACACACTTCTTGTAGTAGCTATAAACAGCTATTCTTAAATATTGTGAACCTGAAAAAAGACACAAGCTATACATAGCCACAGAATGTTAGCATGTAGTAAACTGATTTCGTCATTCCTAACAGCAGGGTTTGCCTCTTTTATCTAAAGAATCTTGAAGAGAGTAGCATTTGTTTTATGAACTATATTCTTTGGAATGACAGTGGATGAGCACATATATAATTACTATATAATTAATGTGGTTAAAACAAATATTACCCAATATTTAATTTGTAATGCTTTGTACCTATTGCTGGCTCTATTTGTTATCACTCTCTATTGTGTATTTAATTAATCTGAAATATTAATCTTAGTTTATTTCCAGCAGCACAAGAGGTGAAGAAACAAGCTGAGACAGCTGTGCAGATTCACACATTGCAAAGACAAAACATAAAATATTGTACCTACTCTCTAATACTCAGATTGTGATCAAGGACATCTACTTGCCTGATGTTTATTTTCTTTATTTTTGACCAGCCTTCAGTGTAAAATGTATTTATGGAAACAATACTTTCATAATACAAGGAAATACAAACTTACACTGTGATGATGGCAAAGAACGGGGCAGGCCTCAGCAAGACCATAGGAGAGAGGGGGAAAAAGGAACTGGCAGTTGGATGTAAACTAATATAAAATTGTGGAAAAAAGATACTGTTAGAGCATAATGATACTTGGATCCACTGAAGCATTTTTAACCTGGTGAACCAGAGTGAGTGGTGAGAGAGATAGAGAGACTGGGCGATGGTGGGTGAGGGCGGGGGGTTGAAATTTGGGCCGAAGGTTGGCATGTCTCCTGGTTGACAAGATTCCTCAAATAATTTCTTAACATGTTTAAAAGTCAGATGTGAATGGACTATCAGGAGGCAAGCCATACACCCTAGCTTATAAGGTGGCAGCACATGGTAACCAATTAGTAAAATTGTTCATTTAAGTCAGGAGGGTCAGAAGCTACTTTTAAGCCCCAACCCTTGTTAGTCTACCAAGGATTTAGGGGTTCAACAGCATCCCTGGGTTACTGAGGAAATTCTCACCTGATGTCCTGTAAACCAAAGAAAAGCTAACACTGTGGAAGTGACATCATGCCACCTTAGATCAGAGACAGAAATGAATCCAAAGTTTACAGGAGAATCTAGAACAAGCTATTACTAAACCTATTATACAAATTACTGTATAAGAAAAGGTAAGGGCTGTGAGATATGGAAAGAAAGAGAGAGAGAGAGATGAACAGCTAAAAGTTCAAAAATAGAATGTCAAGACCATGGGCAAGTATACTAGCCACTGGTAACTGATGGACATACAGTTGAAAACAACCGATTCAGGAAGACCCAAAGGGTATTTTGTCATTTTCTTTTTTACATTGTGCCTCCTTTCTCCTTTTCTTTTATACATTGCACATTGTGTCTCTTTTCACATATTCTTTCCTTGTGTGTTTAAAATAATAAGAACACCTTTGTAAATATTTTGGACTGCCCTGATTCCCATTTATTATTTGTCTATTTATTATTTTCATTATATTTTGAATTTTACTTGTCTTATTATGTTATCAATTCTGTTTTTGATTTTGTTCTGTGTTTTATTGTGTAAAATTAACTTTTTATGTAAGAAATTTCTTTGTTTATTACCCTAGCCTCAAGATCTGGGACCACCTAATGTTGCCACTGGGAGACCAGCCTCAGCAGTGATTAAGCTATAAAGGGAACAGCAGCTTGAGCATTGCATTCTTTCCCCTTCTCCCAGTGATTTTTAATTTTGTGCATTTATAATGAGACTCCTGACTTTTCAACTTATTGCTTTCGTTAAAAGGTATTGTAGTTTGGTTTCTGCATTGAATTTGGTTACTTTTGGCTTTTGCCTGTATGGCAAACTTTTTAGTTACCTTATTCTTTTCTATTTTGCTGACTTTTCTCTCTTTGTACATTTTGATACTTTAAATAAATCTTCAAAAATTTTAAAGGAACTTTTTTTCTAAACAGACATTTTTCATGGGTTTGCTCAAAAAGAGCAAAAGAGAGACCAAATTGAGAAGTGAAAAATTGGCTTAAAGAATTGATTAAGAGGAAATTTGTGAATAACCTAATGCCTAACCCAAAACACAAAGAAAAAGCTGAAATCAAAGTAATGTTGTGTTGCAAATTATATTCGTGACAGCCTGGAAGGTCTCTAGACAAAACAGTTATGAGTTATTTATGACAGAATAAATGAGTATTTAATATTAATTCTATCTGTCTTCTGTTAAATATTGAGAAATGTGCAGTTCTCCAAAATATTGTGCACCCTCCCCACATTTGTTGTTTTCAGAAAGAAAATCATCTTCTGTAACTGTGAGTCACATAGACCCATCTCTCTTTTAAATACCAGTTATGAAAGTTCAGAAGTACTTATCTTTTTGGTGCAAAAAGTCATTTGAGAGAGGTGATGCAGACTATTTATTGCCAACACTCCACTAATTCACATTCAATCATTACAGCATAGTTTAAATTGGTACACATTAGTCATGACACTTCAGTTTCTAAAGTAATATAAACTTCAACGTTTGCTCTTGGTTGTGACATCTTGGTTGTGCTGAGGTTCTGGAAATTTAAAAAAGAAGGTTGCCAGAAAATAAATGTTTATATACAGTGTATGAAACTAAACTCTACATGTCTTTTTAAATTTGGGTAGAAGTATACTGTCTGAACATTCTTATTCAAATATTAATTTGTGAAATTGTAATTTATTATCTCACATAAATACATCTATTACTTAAATCCATCCATCCATCCATTTTCCAACCCGCTGAATCCGAACACAGGGTCACGGGGGTCTGCTGGAGCCAATCCAAGCCAACACAGGGTACAAGGCAGGAACCAATCCCAGGCAGGGTGCCAACCCACCGCAGTATTACTTAAATACATACTTCATATATACCTAAAATTATTACAATATTGTCTAGGAAGCTCTGGGCACTTGGGCATTCCTGGACAACCTGGTTCAAGGTAAATTGCAGCAAGAAGCCACACCAAAAATAAATAAATAAATATATTAGAAGAATCCCTAGTGAATTTTCTCTGTAAGGAATTTCTCAAAAGTCTCCTTAATTTTCATTTGCGGGTATCGGTGAGTTTGTCATATTTAATAATGTTCTAAATAATAAATAAATATATATCCATAGCTCAATAGCAGCTGTTGCACTCATCAGAAATTAAGAGCAATTTACTTTGATCACAAAGCATGCGTCTAATAATTTACTTCTTGCATAGTTCAAATTCAAACAAGCAATGCCTCAATGGGCTTTAACAGACCCAGTTGTTTGACAGACCCCAGCCTTGATTCCCAGAGAAGAAAAGTCTTGCAAAAAAAAAAAGTTTTATGGAAAATAATGAAAGAAATCTTACAAAAGGCAATTCAGGGAGAGACCCCCTTCCATGGGGTAAATACAACACACAAAACAGAATGCAAGTAATTCTCTTCACAGAGCTAGATGGCCAATCTATCACTGCCACCTCAGAAATAAAATACAAAAGTACAGACTACAAGGCAAAATGCAAGAATAGATTATACCACTCACTGAATACAAAACTGTCATATCTGCAAAAATAAAAATTCAATGGTAAACATGGAAAACTGGCAACATTTAGCAATATGAGAACAGAACATTTTTAACCAAAAGAGTTTCTCAACATAGTTAATATAAGGCTACAGAAAGCTTAAGAAACATGGGTAATATATCCCTGTGGCATGACTGTTTTTTTACAGATTGACAGTAATCTTTTATACCAGCCTCTTTCAAATACAGTTCCATTTGTTTTTGATTTTGAAGATGTAAAGTATCTATATGTCAGACATTGTGCTACATTAACCATATTTTCAAGAGCAGCCATTCTCTTTCAAACTGTATTTAGATTTTTTGATTGTAACATTAACCAAATTGCAAATTCTACACAAAAATATTTGTTAAGACTGTAAGTAATATTTTCATACAAAAACATTTATTATAATCTCTGCCTTCCTCTTATGTGCATGGGTAATTTGCTTGATTTTGAAATGTTACTAGCTTTATGTTAATGTTTAAAAATGTCACATGAAGCATATAACCCTCCATTCGATGGTTGCAGTCGGGTGGAAGAGGATGGAGCTCGGAGGAGAGGAGTGGAGGCGGTCACAAAGAGAGGCATTGTGAAGAGCCTGGACTGTGGGTGACTGGTACGGGAGTACTGGGTTGTGTGCACTGTAAATAATGAATAAACATGTGTTGGTGATTGAACCATCAGTGTCTGCCTGTCTGTGTCCGCGCCACCTCCCACAATATTTTGTATGTCTTTATTTTTATCTTAGGCAAAGCAATGTAATATTAGTGTTACATTAGTGAGAAGCATTCATGTTTACACCCCCCCCACCGCCCCCTTTTAGGAATGAATGTCTTTGAATTTTACAACAGGATTTGGGGAAAGTGCCTGAAACCAGTTTGGCAAGTGTTTCTCTGCTGTTTCTCAGTCAACCCCCATAGGAAAGCCAGACTGCCTAACTGCCAAGCTTTACCTTAACATATGGTTTTGGGGGATGACAGGTGTGAATCACCCCATTGGTCTGAAGTATGGCTGTTTGCAACTGGCTTGTATCAAAAGCCTTTAAGTACCATGACACCCTATTGGCTGTAGCGGTTAACCTCACTCTCTCTCTTACCAAACTGATGCATGAACTGAAAAGGACAACACAATGAAGAGCACAGCTCGGCAGCCATATTGAGACAGACATGCAGCCTGTTCTGAAGAAAGCTGACCACAAACGATGCCTTAACTCGAGACATTTTTAAGTAACTAACAAGTCTGTGTGCCGCCTGAAACTACACATCACCATTTATCAGGTTGTATGGTTGCCAATATTCAAATGTATTTTGCATATTGTTATTATTTATGAATATTATCAATAATACATTGTTTGAATTGTAACTTAACTCCTGCTTGTCTTTTACTACACCTATTTGCCTGAGGTTATAGATGTAGGAGGGAAGGTGGGGAGAAGTGATATACTATAATACCTTATAAACAGTGGTAAGTCTGTGAGATTTGAGGCATTCTGACAGAGGCTGCATATTAATAATACAATAGGGGAAAGTAGAGTAATATAATACTCTACCAAGACAAAAAAATTTAAAAATGTATCATCGTAATATTTCCCTCTACTTACCCTTTACCTGTTCTCGCAAGGGTAAGTGTTCTTGTCAAGTTCGTTATCGAGTTGGTGTACTGTTACACTTTAAGATGAACACACACATACATAGCTATACGCATACACACAGACCCTTGCCACAACAGTGCCCCATGAATGACACACACACGCTGATTAACCTTTAGCACTTTAAACCACACAAGTGCTTTAGGTATAACATGGCCTGTCACTCAGCACTTATTATCGGCACAAACAACATACGATGTTTTAATGATATCTCAGACCTAAATATTACTTTTGGTCTACAAGAATACATTTAAACATACAATGACTCAGCACTCTTGACTATAGGCCATTTATCAGCCAAGAATACCTTCTTTAGGTACTGTTCCCTACTATTGAGTGGAGCTCTCACTCTCAGCCTAAAAAACCTTGCAGCACGGAGGTAATGGCAAATCTCCGGCTGCACTAGTTGCTCAAAGAAATCTAACTTATTATTTCAATCACTCTATAGACATTAAGACAAAGCATAGAAAGTTAAAAGCAGAATGGTATTTATTACAAGAATAATAATAATACCACTGGAACAAAGAATAATAGAAAATAGGTACTGATAGGAAAGTCTGAATATATATATATAGTCTTTCGAAAAAGCTTACGAAAAAAAAGTTACAGATGACAAGGGTGAATGTCGCAGGCGGCCTGTGATCTAGCAATCGATGTTCATGATCCTTTTCTGATGACCAGTGACATCTTCATCCGTTCTTCTTCCTCCCTCCTTCCTTTCTACCTTATGTCCTTACTTCCCCTACTCACTCCTCAGACGAGGCATATTTATTGTAAAATTGTACCAGGGGGTTTTGCAAGATGTGATTGATAATATTCTGATTGGCTGGCTGTCAATATGAAGAATTAATTCACTGTCCATTTTCCCAAACAATAAAATCTTTTATGTTCTCTGAGGTGTCGGTAGATCTTCCTTTCCCAGGCTGTAAAATAATTAGGCATCGACTCAGTCTTCCTTTCCCAGGTTATAAAGTAATTGAGCCACCAGCATGTCTTGTTTCTATGTTGGAACAGCTGTTTTAAAAGTGAGGTGTAAGGGAAAAAACCTGCTTTGATTTGTCCTAAATTTAGTTCATCTGTTGTCTTGTCAAACAAAATATAATGGAAAATTAAACCAAAATGTACAGATTGTGTACCACACAACAGACAGGTGCTATGGCAAGTTACTAATAGGTGACTTTCCAAAAATTGCTTTTTATCAAAACGTATTTGTGCAGGTTCTGTAGAAATTTTCATCCGTGCACAAATGTAAAATGAGATACTGAAGGCCAAGGTAATGATTATAATAAAAATGTATTTGGTGGTGCCTTTTATATCAAAGAGTGTAATATTTGTATCTCTGGGCAAGGTTTAATTGGTCATACTCAAACAGCAGATTTATTATTCTTTATCTTAAGCGTAACTTTTGTGGTTATTAATAATTTTATTACGTAAAGGCGACTTACAGTTTTCAGAATGTTCCTATTTGAGACCTGTCCATTATAAATTGTACTATTACCTTGTACTGAAATATGCATGTCATATTTAACATTTATTACTAAGAGACAAAATATTTTATTGCTATTGGTTAACACAAATGTGAGAACAGCTAACAGTGTAAGAGATCTTTTCCCTATAAAAAGGTGAGCATGAAAGTACATTTTTAATCTTTGTATTATGATAATGTGCATCTGATTAATCAGGATCCCCTCTGAGGACACAACCAGTGTGTTTGCCTGGTCACTTTTGTATTAGTACACTGACATCGTTCTCCTGAGTAAATGGCTTGAATAAACTTGCCTGGTGCTACAGTAGACTGGATCCCAAGGGGCATCAGTCTTTTTCTTGGCTATTTGTGGAGCTTTTTTGTGCCTGATTATTATTTTTTAATTTATGTATACCTGCCTTGGGCCACCTCCCACATAGATATATCCTGAAAATCCTAAAAATATATTAAAGACTCGTAAAGTGTTCTGTTATTGACATAACATTTAAAAAGATGAGCTCAGCAGTTTAATCAGAAGTCAGCTAAGCACTTTAATATGCAAAGAATCTAGCTGGATGTCTGTAAATTTAAATTCTGCTAAAGTCGGTGCAGTTTATTTTAAAAGCAGAGCACCACCCATGAGATGTGGAGGTTATTCTTATCCATAAAAGAGGTCCATATCTGATTGCTGGGATGACTGTTCTGTGGCACTTGTCTGCTGTGCTGGAACTGAATCAGCAACCAGGAAGGCTTTATTATGAATTTGCCAAACCACTTAGTCTTTCAGCCCCTATTTTTTGTTTTGCTAAAGTAAGCGTTGACAGCTATGTGAAAACTCCACTAGCTGCTGCTGACCTGAAAAATCTAAGGGGAGTGGAGGGGAATGTGTGGTTTATGTTTCTGACATGTCAGTCTCTGTATCTAATACAGTTTTCTTTACGAGGCATATTGGACCACCTTTAACACTTAACATCCACATGTTTCCAAGTTATCACCATGATGTTATTGTTCAAGACTGTGTTTCCCATGTTTTTATTTCTAGCAAATGGTCCTAGTGTCAGCTTATTTCTTAAATTAGAAATGCCCAATTTGCACTTCACCACACCACCACATTCCTGGTGGACCATGCCAATGAAAGATAAGAAACTTCTGTATTTCTTACATGCTAACGCCATTTTCTGTCTGTTGCATCTCAGACACCCAATAAGATGCACATGGTGCTTTTAAATGTGGTGGATAAAGTAATTACCATCTCCTCCCCTTGGTAACACTCAGTTATTTGACACCAGTTCTGCACTTTTTTAGCATCTATAATACAAGGGTTCTCCTCTGTGCATAACCCATTCCACATTGATAAGCATGCTGGACAGACCATGAATACTGATAGCAAAATCCTTCAATATATAGCATGGAATGTGTTTATGTTGACCTCCTTGTATTTTACCTATTGACTTGGACTATCTCCCCAATCTAAACTGAAACAAAACAGACAGCATTGTAATCTTTTATATATTAGAGAAAGTGACTGGCGTTAACTTTGTTTGAAAGGTATGAGAAACACTTTCAGAACTGCACATCCTATTCTGATGTCATCTCATTTGTGTGCTCAGTGAAAAGTCTTTTTTAGAGATAAAGTAAAGTGCCTATCATTTATTTATTTATTTATTTATTTATTTATTTATGCCTTGTGCCCTGTGTTGGCTGGGATTGGCTCCAGCAGACCCCCGTGACCCTGTGTTTGGATTCAGCGGGTTGGAAAATGGTTGATGGTTGGCCTATCATTTATGAAACTTTTTTGAGGTCCACAGGCTTTTGGAATCCTTCGGATGCAGAGTTTAACAAGTAAAACAGGCATAACTTCTGTTTCCTTTAAACTCACTTACTTTTTTTTGTGCTGAGCACATTATAATTACCAGTCAAAATATTTAGGGGAAATCAAAGAATGAAATCATACATTGACTGTGATTAGGTGCTTTTCATGTTTTTGAATAAGATAGATAGATAGATAGAACTTTATTTGTCATCAGGGGGAATTTTAACTAAATAATATTTAAATATTATAATAAAAAACAACAGTCACCCTCACCTACACACCAGAAGTGCTGTACTTTATTCCATTTGAAAAGTGTGGGGGGGCACAATTCAGTCTTTCAAAAGTTCACCATGCCCTACAAGGAAGCTACTCTCCTGGCTACAATATAAATTGTGCTTAGTTGTTTACCCCATGTCATTTCTCAGATTTCCTTTTTTTTGCAATTTTAGAGGAAAATAGAATCTCTCTGAAGGTAAAGTACTATTAATTACTGTATTTTTATTTTATTAATTTTCATTGTAATCATTCCATACAAATAGATCAATTTATAACCCAACAAATTTGAAGACAAATCAAACCCCACCCCTAAGAAGGAGAGCGTAGCTAAAGGAAAATTGCTTAAGGGTTTTTAATAAGGCAACATTAAACAAAAGAAAGGGAGAAGTAAATATCTATGTAAATAAGAGATGGAGAAGGGAGTTAAATGCAGTAATAGTTATTTCTCTTATTCTAAAATAATATTGATTAAATCCTGCCAGGTTTTGAAAAAATTTTGTACAGATCCTCTAACTGAGAATTTAATTATTTCCAATTTCAAATAATATAAAACATCGGTTTCCCACTGACTTATAAGAGGAGAATTAGGATTCTTCCAATTTAACAAAATAAGTCTGCGTGCCAAAAGTGTAGTGAATGCAATCACCGTTTGCTTGTCCTTCTCCAATTCAAGTCCATCTGGAAGAACACCGAACACAGCTGTTAATGGGTTAGGAGGGATTGTGATACCAAGGCTGTCTGAGAGGCACTTAAATATTTTTGTCCAAAATGATGTTAGTTTGGTGCAGGCCCAGAACATGTGACCCAGTGAGGCAGGAGCTTGGTTGCAGCGTTCGCAGGTTGGATCCTGCCCTGGAAACATTTTGGACAGTTTTAAGCGAGACAGATGAGCTCGATATATAATTTTTAGTTGAATAATTCTATGCTTTGCGCATATAGAACTCGAGTGAATTCTTTGCTTTGCTACCTTCCACTCCTTTTCTGATATATTGATTAAGAGATCTTCTTCCCAATGTCCTCTTGGATCTTTGAAAGGTAGGGACTCTAATAAGATTTTATATATTGCAGAAATAGTGTTTATTTCCTTGAAATTGAGCAGTATTTTTTCCAGGATTGTGGAGGGTGCAAGGTGGGGGAAATCGGGCAATTTCTGTTTAACAAAATTTCTAATTTGAAGATAGTAAAAGAAATGTGTAGCTGGGAGGTTGAAGTACTATTAATTACTAAAACATTTTTTAAGATCCACAAAAAATAAATGGTTTTTTTCATTTTTCATTAACGACTTGCAGCAGAATGTGAACCATTCTCAAGGGCAATGATTGGCAAAGGAATATGCTGTAGTATAATGCCAATATTTACAAATTTTAGAAATGTACACTGTCAGTATTAAATTAATGCATTTCTCCAGCTCAAACACCATTGATAAAAAATCATCCTGATATTGTTTCACTATGCTTAGAATTGTTACAGTATCTCATGAAGGTGTGTTTCCAGGTTTTACGGCCCAGGAAATGCCAGGTGTCTTCTGAGTTTTTGTTCTATGATCCGCTCAGGTGAATTATCTCCAATGATTTTTCTTTAAACAAAAAACTACTTTTTAGGTTGCTCAGAAACACCAGCTTGTGTATTTGTTAATAGAAATGGAGCCAACTGATTTGGTCAGGGCATCTGATTAGGATGCTTCCTGGATGCCTCTATGTGGCAGTGTTTCAGGTATGTCCAACCAGGAGGAGACCTCAAGGCAGACCCAGGACATGCTGGATAGACTGTATGCCTCAGCTGACCTGCAAATGCCTCAGTATCCTCCAGGCATATTCACTTGGACAGCTGTCCCTGCGACCCGGATCTAGATAAGCAGCAGAAAATGGATGGGATTGATGGTTAATAGAAATCCTGGAATGTGCTGAACCCCCTTTATACATCAGTTGCAACTTAGGGAATCAGTTTTGAAAACAGATAATGTTATAAATTACAGTACATTCTTGTTTCTATAAAACTTTGATGTGAGAATATTCCTGTTTTAAATATCTTTGCCCATTAATTGTAAATTGTGGCAAAACATTCTGTTAAGCAGTGCCAGAATAATTAGATGAGGGAATTCCAATTTTGCATCCAGCAAAATTGGAACAAATGTAAATGTAAACTTGTATGCAAGTTAATACAGTAAGTCAAAACTTTACTTAATTATGAAAAAGCCTAAAAAGTATGATGTTGAGTTTCACAACTCATTATATTAATTGACCTGATATTGACTAGCACGTTCTCCTGGACTGTTTCTCTTCTCATATATGATAGACTCCAGCATCTGTTACCCTGAATTGGATTAAGACTGTTTGATGATATTATGTTATTAATTTTTTTCCAATACAGTACAAAATAAAATTTATAGTATATCAATAAATATGTAATCTATCATACATTCTATCATACATAGCTATCTGATTAAAGACTAATGTGGGACTACTGGTCCAGAATGGGGATATCTAAAACCCCAGGTGAAACAGAAGGAGTTCTTAAAACCCCTATTGAGTTCTGCATCTTAATCCAGCAAGGTTTTTAGAGAAGACAGCTAGTCTGGTCCTCACCAGTGCCTGGCTGTGGTGAGGGGCAACTATAAGGGCTAGTGATATCTGGGGCCCCAGAAATGCTTACCTTGGTACATTTAGAAATGCGGCCCTGTTGTGCTTTATAAGGCCATTGTTCCCCTGGGTATGAGGAGTTTAGAATATGGAGGTAGCTGATTAAAATGCCCCCACTGACAAATCTGAAGAATGAGAGCCAGAGTGCTGGTAAGTGTATTGGGAAGGTGAACAGGGAGAGCACTGGGAAAATAGTAATGAAGAACTGCTATAGTTTAGGTAGTTCCTGCAGACGGAGTTGTTTGTTGTTCACTCCTTTGTTGTACTTTGTCATTCCTTATTATGTGTGAGTAATAAAGCACTTTTTATTTAGTATTCAGGCCCCCTATATCTTTGTTTAGGGTTTAGGTTCAGTTCTATAGTGCCACCTACAGTCCACAGACTCTAAATTAATTCTTAATAAATTTTATTTGAAATTTAAAGACTGTTGAATGTAACTGTAATTTAAAATGTACAGTATTTCTGGTTTCTCTTTTATTAATACATGTACTCTTTTGATTCTAATATTTAACATCATGAAACTATGTGAAATATCACCAAATGCTTTTGATAATTTATAGTACATGAATACTTTCAAAAGACTTCAAACATATTTTAAATATGATTCTTTCAGTCTCATTTAGTTGCATTGATACTATGCATTTTTCAGGAAACTTTCAGCATGCAGCTGTCCTGCAAGTTCCTTCAGTATAAGAATATTTGAAAAATATGATGCTTCCCAACATCCTGCCAGCTGGATTTTTTATTTTCCTGTCTTCCATGGCCAACTGACCATAGTTTGTAATTAAGATGGACATTAAGATTCTCTACTGTTATAAATAACTTCTTTAGTTTTTACTTTCTTTTTTGTAACTTTGTTTAGCTAAAAATATTCAAGTTCAAGTTCAGGCACTATATTGTCATTGTGTAACACAGCGAAATTACTTTTTGTGACAGCCCGTAGGTGCATTTAAAGAAAAGTCAAATAACTCCAAATATGTCGTACACAGTGTTAAGTGATCAAGTAACCAGAGCAAATTATTATTGCTCAAAGTACAGCAGCATAAATTATTACTGCACCTGTTGATGAACAGTACATTACATATTCTATATTGCATTACATTAGTATATTGCACATTAGCAATATAGCTTATTGCACATGTTCAATTAAAAAATTATCTCAGACTGAGGAGATTCAGAGTTCAGAAAGTTTATGGCAGATGGGAAAAGGATGTTTTTTAGTCTGTTTGTGCGTACACGGATTGACCTAAAGCGTCTTCCTGACGGGAGGAGCTCAAACAATTTCCAGGATGAGTTTTGTCCTTGAGAATGTTTTTGGCCCTTCTCACACAGTGAGTCTTATATCAGAGTTCGAGTAATGGCAGTTCAGACCCAGTAATGGCCTCTGCTGTTTTTACGACCCGCTGCAGGGCTTCTTTAGCAGCCTTGGTGCAGCTGTTGTACCAGGCCATCATGCAGTTAGTTAAGATGCTCTCTATAGTGCATCTATAGAAATTAACCAGCAGCTTCTGGGCGAGGTAAGCTCTCCTTAGCTTCCTGAGAAAATAGAGGCATTGTTGTGTTTTCCCTATTATAGCCAAGTTGTTGTCAGCCCAGGACAGGTCCTCTGAGATGGTGACTCCTAGAAATTTAAAGCTGGAAACTCTCTCCACAGCATCTACATTGATTGTTATCGGAATGGGGTCTTTTTAGTGGTCCTAAAGTCCAGAATAACTTCTTTGGTCTTTTTGGTATTTAAGACCCGGTTGTTGGTGTTGCACCATGCTGTCAGATTCTGAACCTCTTCCCTATATGCAGCTTCATTGTTGTCTGTTACAAGCCCAATGACAGTCGTATCATCCATGAATTTAACAATAATGTCTGATTGGTGGATGGGTTGACAGTCATGGGTGAAGAGTGCATAGAGAAGGGGACTTAGTACACATCCTTGCGGCACACCAGTGCTCAGATTAAAGGTGGAGGATGTGTGTTTGCCCATCCTGACAAACTGGGGGCGGTTGGTGAGAAAATCCAGTAACCAGTTGCATATGGACGGAGCAAGTCCTAGTGCATAGAGTTTTTTGATCAGCTGGTTAGGTCAATGAAGAGCTTCCTAACATAGGTGTTGGGCTTTTCCAGGTGCAAGAGGGCAGCATGTATAGCCGCACAGATGGCATCCTCAGTTGATCTGTTTGACCGATAGGCAAACTGGTGTTGGTCTAGATCAGCTGGGATGGAGGCTTTGATGTGGGTGATTACCAGTCGTTCAAAGCACTTTGAGATGACAGGGGTGAGAGCAACTGGTCGATAGTCATTAAGACAGATTATCCTCGGTTTTTTGGGAACAGGTACAATGGTTGTGGATTTCAGGCACAAAGGACTTAAAGGACTTTGAGCTACTTTCAAGTATATAAATGTGCTATATACAGTGAATAAATGTTGTCGTTTTTGTCTGTTAGTTGGAGTAAGCTTCATTCAGCCTATCCTTGAGTAATGCAGACAGTGACACTAAGCATAGAAAAGCATGTCCAGAAAACTGGTGTATATTGGAAAACAGACTACACATGCTGCATTCAGTCTCATGGCATTCTTCAGACTTGCTTACTCCTGTCCAATGTTGAGAAATAGTCAGAGTCATGCTATGTCATTTTCTAACCTGCTAAATACAGATCAGGGTCATGGGTGGGGTTTGAGCTCATCTCAACTAGCATAGGTCGCAAAGCAGGAATGCATGTTGGACAGGGTGCCAGCCCATCGCATGGCAAACACCCACTCACACAAACACACACATTAGCATCGCCAATTCACCCAATTTGCATGTCTTTGGACAGTGGGAGGAGACCTATGCAGACACAGGAAGAAGATGCAAACTGCATGCAGGAAGGACCAGGGACGTGAACCCTAGTCTTCATACAGAGAGGCAACAGTGCTGCCACTGCAACACTGTGCCGTCCGCGGTCAGCATCATTCTGTTAAAAGTCGGTTGCAAGGCTTGAAGCAACCTTGGACGAGGCACCAGTTCTTCACACCCAGAAAAAAAGAAGTATGGAGAGGAAAACCCAAGTAATGCGAAGAGAATGTGTAAACACCACACATGTAATGCTCAGGCTCAGTGTTTCAACTTGGGAAATGGGATCTTTGATATAGCGGTGTTAATGACTGTACTATTCTCTGTTAAGGAGACATCTGTTAGTTAACCCTTTTCAATTCAATTCAGTTTGTTAACATAACAGCTTACATTACAATAAAATTACGGATGGTTCTGCTGGTGCAGAAACCTCAAAAATGCTGCAACCAAACAATACGTAACACAATAACACAGTGTAGCTGGTACATTTTGTTGAACATGGCAATGGTAATAAACAATAGCAATAAATATCATTATATAACTATATCAAGCAAAAACAAATGGATATATAGTATGTTAAAGGCAGGATTCAATGTTATAGAATGGTTAAACCGGTAGTGCTAAGTAATTAGTTGGACATTTGTTTACATAATGGAGCCTTTGTAACAGGTCAAGGAGATGATTGTATGTGAGTTAATAGTTTAAGAGCCTACGGGTAAAAACGTTTTGTGAGTCTGCTGGTACCACATCAATACAATGATATCGTTCATGAATAGAGGGTGAAACAAACAATGTTTTGCTGGAATGTGCTAGGTTTGAGAGAATGGAAAGTTTTTTTTTTCCCCCCTCAGGCAATTCTTTTCATTAATGTCCTTTTTTGGATGAGGGTGTTTTGCCAATGATGAATTGGGCCTTTTTAACCTCCCGCTGCAGGTTCTTGTGATCTTGCACAGTTTATTTACCCTGGGGTGCTGCTGGGTTCAAAGTGAGAGTCTTAGATGTGCAGTACCAACGCTGGACAATTTGAGGTCTATACCAGTCAGGATGTTCTCGATCCAGTGATCAATTGAGCGGTAACTCAGCAAGCAAAAAATAGTGTGAAAATGGAGCATGATTTGCATAATTACAACAACATTCAACCTTGTAGTGATACGCTAAATTTAAAACCGATGGATGTATTAAAGGTATGGTAGAAAAGAAGTTTTTATTTTCCAAAAAGAGTAGGAACCATGGGCTCTAGGTCCCTCAGATAAGATTACTGCCTGCTTCAATGTGTTTCATTAAAAACATGCACACATCTTCTCTTTAAATAACTATTATTTATTTTGACTGTTAACATCACATTACCTTGCCATATATTCTGAAGAACTGCATGTGTAACTAGGCACATGTTACATGTTGAGCACTTGTAGTCTAACAGCCTAAATAGTCAATAAAAGTAAAACAATTTCTCATTTGACCCCCCCCAGCTAAGGCGACTGCACTGATGGCAGGACATGAGCTTGCTTTCAGAGGCACAATGATTCACAAAAAGAACAGCAGGATTTTATATTGATGCTGGAGCTCCGATTAGATAAATTGGCAGTACAGAGAAAGCACTTCAAAGCAGAATGTAAAGTTCAATGAAGGAGAGTGTAATGGGGTCGAGTTGAAGTGAACTTATTGTGGGATGAGGACTTGCAGCCCAAAAGCCGAAGTAGTCACTTAGGAAAAAGTCATTTTGCTTTGGCTCGAGTGGCTGAGAAATACAGTAAATTTAACATGAAATGTGTATTATGTAGGCTACAATTAATTAATTACTTTCATTACTTCATTAGATAGTACAGGGAAAACCTATGCAGTTGTAGTGAAACCTATTTGCAAAAAAAAAATAATGTTTGAATATGTTCTACAATTTATTTTCATGCTTTACATTAATAATTCATAAATCCCAATGTGTGTAAAATTGATTTATAAATAATCCTGCCTCTTCTTGCTTTCGGAAACTTGGCTAAGAAATGCAGACGTCTTTTCTTTAGTAAAGGATTTCCCTCTCGCATTATGTACTATTGAGCTTACAGACACCAGTTAACATAGTGCTGTTTTAAATGAATATGAATATGTTAAGTTCAGATTTAGTAGTTCATTATACTCAGGTAGTCCATAATGTGTAGTTGTTTTGAAAGAAGGTATATTTTTAGAGAGTTCCTAATAAAAGCATTAATTATTGGCTTATTAAAAATATCTCAACAATCTCAGGATTGCTGACAATTTTATAGAAATGGAAGTACATCATCCATGCAAAACTATTTGATTTTTGTAGGATTTCTCTAAGTTGTAAAATGTCATTCAGTATTATAGTAGATATAATCATCCCTTGGAGTTTCCTGCCTAATAATGTACAAATGCACATTATAGAACCTTATAGATATCACATGCACCTCTGGTCTTCCACGTTAGACTGAGTAGCATATTGATTGGACCACATCAGATCCTTATTAAATAAAATGCATTATTATTATTATTATTATTATTATTATTATTAAACAACCTACTGTTGCCCTTTTCTTGTTGATTTGGTAGTTGTCGCTGTCTGTGGAGTTGGGCTTTTGGGTTAGCAATCACAAAATTTGATTTCTGGTTGAAGATCTTCTTCATCTGGATCATTATGAGACTTTGGTCTCTGTGTTGATTTTGTGCCATACGTGACACCTTCTTTCACATGAGTTGAAATTAATTTATTCATGAGTTTATTGTTTGTCTGCTGTTGGCCACCATATGGCATTGTGTATTATTAGTATCATTTTAATTTTCTGAAGCTAAATAAGGACATAACAGAAATCTTAGTGGTTGACAAAGATGGAAAGATTGGGGGTATTAGAAATAAACTTGATCCATTAGCATTAAAAGTCAAGGATGATGTAAAGAATTAACTGAAATCATGAACTCTGATCTAAATGTTAAATTGCACATTAACCAGATTACTAGGACTCCATTTTTCCATTTAGGGAAAATGCAAAAGTTGGACCTCTTTTAACATTGCAAAATGCTGAGAAATTCATTCACACCTTTGTTTTTAGTCAACTAGATTATTGCACTTCTACCAGGCCTATCTAAATAAGATATCAATTGCAGTTAGTTCAAAATGCAGCAGCAAGAATCTTTGCTAAAAAATCTGAACACCAATCTTACGAACATTACATTTGTTATCCGTGTCCTTTACAATTATTTTAATGCACTACTAATGGAATATACGGCCTTAAACCGTCTTACTCATTCCTTAATTTTGGAACGCCTGTCCCCCTACACTCCAAGTCATAACCTTAAATCTTCTAATAGTGGTCAGCTTATTATTCCAAGAGCTTAAGCATAAAATATGTGGTGAGGTGGCCTTTTGCTATTATACACCAAAAACCTGGAATACATTACCGATAAGGATACACCAGGCTAACACCGTACATTGTTTAAAACAATTCTTAAAAACACACTTTTTAAATTTGGCTTTTTTGCACCTACATTTTTGTTGTTCTCCTAATAGACTATACTGTACATGCATAGAATTATCATATTCTTCAGGAATTTACAATATCTTTTCTAATCTTTACTAATCTCTACATTTTTACTATTTTCTTTTTTTTTATTGTGGCATTCTGTACCACCACCACATGTAATCAAAATGGTGGAGCTGTCCATGAGATCTACTATGTTAAATCATTTGAGGCAACGCCTTAAAAAAAAAGTGGAATGATTTAAGCACATTTATAGGTTAGGTATGCCAAGTGGGGACTGGCAGTCTTTTTGGCCTTGGAGCCCCTGTACGTTTTGTTTTTTCCTCCAGCTTATCTGGAGTTTTATTATATTTTTTCTGTTCTCCCAGCCATCTGACCTTATCATAAGACTGATCTTTAGAAACTTACAATAAAATATTATATATAGTAGCTCTATTTTTTTTTTTTTACTAGTTATAGATATGCTAGCTCACATTGATTTCTTTTCATGACTTATTCATTGCTATTATATTATTATTATTATTATTAAATTCATTTTTATTTTATTTTTAACTATTTCTTTGAAATCTTGTAAAGCATTTTGTGCTACATCCTGTATATGAACATGTGCTATAGAAATAAATGTTATTATTCTTATATTGTTGGTTTTATTCTTACTACTTTTTTTTTAAATCACTTCTAATTACAAAAGCAAAATAACATCAGATAAGAAACTCATTAGACTTGCCGGCACAACAATAAACTGATAGAGAAGTTTATTGGTTCAAGTAAAAATAAATACGGTCCCATTTTTAGACTGCAACTAAAATGTACTTTTAGTATACAATAAATTAGAACCTTACATTGCAAAAACCTTTTTGTACAGTCAGGACTGTGAAAAAATAAGAATGTCATCAATAAACACTTAAGCAAGAAGACATCTGAATGTGCAATATTGCATTTCATGATGCATTAGGGAGCTCTTGCTGAACTTTCAGAGAATGCATACTCTTCACTTGCAACTGTAATCAAGATTAATTTAATTAAAGAATGTCCAATTAAAAATCCATTTTTACAGAATTAGGTGAGAGCATTAAATGTCAAGATCTTTTCTTGTAGAAAAAATTCTCCAGTATTAATGAGCTTTAATGAAGTTCAAAATAAAATCAAGGGTTTTTCTATATACATATTCAGATACTTTTAGAGCAAGGGACAGAAGATATTTCAACCAAATCCTTTCATATAATTTTCAGTCTCTTCAATGACACCAGCATAGCAAAAGACCTGAAGTGAAATATTCCTTAATGTAGAGATGCAGTTGAATCTGTCCTGTTGAATGAGTGACCAGGAGCTGATTTTACTAAGAAAACAGTCAAATGGATTCATGTCCTCTTTGAAGTATTCCTACTTTACTACATACTTGGAAGTGCTAAACGTGGAACTTAAATTAAGTTTTTGGAAGTTTTTAAGTTTACTTGGAGCTGTTAAACTTATCCTTCACAACAAGGAGAATGAAATCTGAGTCTTCATAAAAGAGAGACAGTAGTTTCCAGAATACCATTGAAGACTTTTTGCATTTGACCAAGCACTAGGCAATGATTGTGGCATGTTACATCAAAAATCATTTTTCTTTTTCCACAATCTACATGTGAGAAAATGCCTTAAGCAAGTGTGTAAGAATTAAAATATAAACACACCAGTAAGCTGAAAGTTCACAATGACTTAATAGCTGAAGTCACCGACACCATACTAGACATCTCATTCTTAACCAGAGAAATATAAGCTCAGTGATCCCCTTTTAGCATATTGGAATTTTATGTGACAATAAGTGAAAAAAATATAACAGCAAGGAAACAGAAAAGAAAATAGAAACTAATTATAGAAGGTAGAATATTTATTAGGACATCAGCTTAGCAAATAAAATGCTGACCAAATGTATACCACAGCAAGCAGACCTGAACAAAAATCATTTTTATATCTATAGTATATTTTCATACAAGGAACATAGCTCAAAGTGCATTGCACAATATAAAAGAAGAGTCACAAGAAAAAAACAGCAAGTTAGAAATAGTTATATTTTAACTAAATAAATAATATATAAAAATAATTTATAAAGAATCAGTATGCACTTACATAACACAGATCTACAAGTGTTTGTTTTTTTTTAAGTCCATTTAAAATAGGGAGGACAGAATAAACAACCAAACATAAGGGTGCTAAAGTCAGTGTTATTATTTTTAATTTTCATTGTAGACAATTCGATGCAGTTGGCCTACTTTCATTTCATCATCACAAGTGGCTGCATAATACTGTGATACCGGAAAAGACAACAGAGAAAAGTGGGGATTAATATTGATAGCACATCCATGAAGTATATGATATTGCAATAGAACAGAATTGAATTACAAAGAAGCCAAACTGAAAGTCATTTTTTAATATTTTTTTAACCCTTAACTACTCGTGATGGTGTATTTTTATACACCAATCTCAGTTATTTTTGTCCAAAATCCTTTTACTTTTACATCTGCCATCTATCCTCAGCTTGATTCACTACCCACTGGTTTCCCACCAGTGTGCCCCCAACCAGTTTTATGAGTGGATGCACAGTCGCAAGTTCCATATGGTGCATGTGGTACACCGCACAGGTACTTACATATGTATGATAACAATGAGATGTTCTTGCAACGACTTTGTCTGCAAAGAACATTCAACAACTGAAATGAAATATAATAACCCTTTAGTGGATGAAAGTGTGACCAGTGACAAATGAGCACTGGAGAAGTGGATCAGGTTTATTTTCAGATAGTCCTCGACTGTGTCATACTATTCAGTAATATGGTATTAAATTACATTAAAAACATATACAATTTTAAATCATTGCAGTATTTTATATTACAACCTGACAGTGTACATATACATAGCCATTTTAACACTGGTGCATAAAGTACACCACGCGAGTACTTATGAGATGAGAAATGGTGTGAGTAGTTAAAGGTTAAATTGATAAGTGGTATTAGCCTTGCATATCTCTATCAGTAAACTATTCTAAATTTTTGGTGCATAACAGAAAAAGGCCACCTCACCACTTCTTTTATGCTTAGCTCTTGGTATAATAAGCAAGCCAGCCTTAGACAATGTGAGGTTATGATGGGGATGTAATTGGACAGACACGCAAAATATACGAGGGACCAAGATTATTCAGAGCTGTATATGAAATTAGCAGTATTTTAAAATCTATTTTAAAGGATACAGGTAACCATTGTAATGATGTTAAAACTGATGTAATGATACTGGTTAAGATTCTAGCTGCTGCATTTTGAACTAACTCCAACTGGTTGATATCTTCCTTAGGCAGTCTTGGTAGGAGAGCTTTACAGTAATCTAGTTGACTAAAAACAAAAACGTGAATTAATTTTTCAGCATCTTGCAATGTTATAAGAGGTCTAACTTTGCAGTATTTCTTAAGTGAAAAAAAGCAGTCCTGGTAATACAGTTAAAGTGTGATTTAAAGTTTACATCAGAGTCTATGATTACATCTACATTCTTAGCTTCCTCCTTTATTTTTAATGACATGGGGTCAAATTTATTTCTAAGATCTTCACTATTTCTGTTTTTCTCAACCACTAAAATTTGTTTTTTCTTTTTAGCATGAGAAAATTACTATTCATCCATTCAGTAATACAAGGCAAATATTGGATCAAAGGGCACAGAGAGTCATGGGGGGCTATAGATAAGTAATCTGTTTGTTGTCTGCCTAGCTGTGGTAGCTCACCTTGTGTTTTCAGCTAATCTGGCCTAACAGGAGCATGTAAATTGAAAATAATAGTGGGCCAGGTATAAATCCTTGTGGTACCCCATATAAAATATAATGGATCTTTGTGCTACAATCACCATAACTAAAAAAAAATTCCTGTGCGTTAAATAAGATTCCAACTCATTGGCCAAGACGTTTAATAAGAATGCTGTGGTGTATGGTGTTGAATGCAGCACTCAACTCTAAAAGAATGAGTACAGATTTATTGTCTGTGTCCACAGACCCGGTGGTCATTAACTACTTTAACCAATGCAGCCAAGGTCCTTCTCATGAGAGGTACTTAAATGTTTCAGACCTCCCATTTGCCATTCAAATCTAAAATTTCGACTTCCTATATGTAAAACCTTATATTTATTTGCCACAAATACACCAAGTCTGTATTCCGTCCAGGTCCCTTTGTACTAATTAGACTGAGTTTAGATTATCTGCTATCCCACCTAGCTGTCTTTCATCTGTAATTTAACCAATTGTAGCTTATATTCCTATGCACATTGTTTGACTATATTAAATTACATTAGCATCGACCATTGAGGGACACCAAACTTACTATCTCCCAATTCTGATAAGGTTCATTGCTCCATAACCATTTGCTTCCTATGTTTTAACCAATTTTGCAGCCATCTACATACAATGTACTAAACTCCCCCCTCTTTCAGATGCCTGAACCTCCCCCCATCTGAACCCATGCTGACTTCTCACTAATACTCCTGTTCTTGCCATGTTTTGTGTAATCTTTTGCTTAATAATTCCTTCCTTTACTTTACTTGTGATGCATGTTAACCTTTCTGGCCTATAGTTACTTGGATCTGCCCAATCACCCTTTTTGCAGAATGGGGATAATATTGGCCTTTTTCTATTCCTTAGAAATTTCCCCATTGTGCAGTGACTTTCAAAAAATGCGCTTCAAAGGTTTATATACAGTATGTACTCGCTAACCTCCTTAAGCACTCTGGGATACATGCTGTCTGGTCCTGGTAGTTTGTTAAATTTCAAGTCTATTTAATCCAAGCAGTACTTCTTAGTCTACAATTCTCAAGTCCTCCTTATTACAGTAGACTCTGTTATTTTTGAGAGGTTATCCACTTGTTCAAAATTGAAAACTTTTGAAATGTTTAGAGTATTTGCTGTTTCAATATCTGTATACTGTATTTTAAATCACACTTAGTGTTTCTGATACACTTCACCATTTCCTCAATTGATTTTTTAATACAAAAAAACTGAGAGAATCACTTTTGGTCATCCTTTGCCTTTTCTGCAATAGTTCTAACTGCCTTTTAGCTTCCCTATTATCCTTCTTAATGGTTACCCTTGTGCTAGCATACACCCTTCTATTCACACTGGAGTTATTAGTCTTGTATGCCAGTATGCCATATACAGCTGTTTATTCATTTGTACTTTCTTTTGTATTTCCTTATTTACCCACTGCAGAGTGATTTTTAATTTCTTACTTCTTCCAAAGTATGAGACGAACTTGACCTGCACTATGTGTAAAACATTTTTAAACCTGCTCCACTGCTCCTTGACTGTATCCACGCTTAAAAGCTTATTACAGTTTATCCTTTTTAAACTTTGCTACATCTGCTCAAAATGTGCCCGACTAAAGTTAACCTTAAACAGTTTTAATCTTTGTATCTGTGCTCATCCAAGCAATTGAAAATTGTATTATATTATGGTCATTTGACCCTAGTGGTTCAATCACCTTTACACCCTGAATCAGTTGTGATTATTACAAAATACTAAATCTATACAGATTTCCCCCTCATTGATGTTTTTACATATTGTGTTAAAAATAGTTACTGATTGCATGTAAAAACTCCTGCACTCTGCTATTTGTAAGGTTAGCCCAGTTGATACTTGGGTAATTAAAGTACTTCATGATGATAGCATCTCCCTCTAAACCTGCCTTTTTAATATTATTAAAAATATGCACATTGAAAGAACTATCTGTCTATAACACACTCCTAAAATAAGCCCTTTATCCCTAATGCTTTCCAGATGTCCTCACTAAGATGTGACAGCTGAAGAAATTCAGCTGAAGAAGATGACCCTTTGTTTTACGTTTATTCTTCCTAAAAATGTGTAACCATCTATGTTATACTTATCCCTATCTTTGTTATTTAGTTAGGCTATTGCTATAATATTACACTGATGCTCAGCTATTCACAACACTTATTTTACTTTGGCACTTTAACTATGGGCTATAAATTGTTACAATATGTATTTTATATTATACTACTTTTCACTACTGCTCATCCCAATTATTATTAATTATATGTAATTTCAGATATTAGTTAAAAAATGGGAGATAATATTCACAAATTTTAAACTTGATTAGTTCAGTTTAGGTTCACAGGAGCTGAGGACTATCCCACCAGTACTAGGACAATACAAACACCTGGCATCAGTCTTTTACAGAACATGGTCATCCTCAGACCCACACTGTGCCACACTGGCCTAATTTACTTTTAACACATCCATATTTGGGTTGTAAAAGGAAAATCAGAGTATCCCTAGAAAAACATTTGCAGAAAAGTATACTACAGACTATGGACCAGGACTATAGGGTTAGGACCAGGACTATGGGTTAGGAGTGCTAACAACTGCATCACCCACAAGTATAATCTTTCTGGTGAATTGGCCCAGTCTTAAAATACACATTTTTCATCAATTTGTTGCCACAATAAAAAAAAATACTGGAAGCTTTATGGAATTGATTGACTTAATATAAATGCAGCATCATAGCACGTTAAATAGTTTATGAGACCCTCTTTATTTGACATTTAAACTTCATATTTTTGACTTTTATTTATTTTCATGTTTTGATGATGTGTACTGAGCATTTTCCGAAAGCCCTCAACATTTTACACTTAGCATACATAATAACATTCACATGCTTTATTATAGCCAGAATGTTGGAAAAAGAGGTTATTCAATTTTAATTATGGCCAGATGGCATTGAAGGTTTGAAAAAAAAGAATATCAAACAAATTTTGAAAGGTGACATTAGGATGAAAATGAGCAAGTTCACAGGCAAAACATTCAAGAAATGTCAACGCAAACTTCCCAGCTGACACAGTGATTTTTCTATGAACAGTAACATAAGGATGACGTATTGTTCAGTGTAAAAAAAAAAAAAACACAGCTTACTCCCTGACATTCTGGACTGTCTCCTAAACCTCAGTTTCCTAGGATTCAAATTCAAAAGGGTTGATCTCTCCACTTCAGAAAGAGAAACTGTAGTTAGGTACAGTTTCCTCCTAAAAAAGAGAAAGATGAGGAAACCATGAGCTTCATGTTCTTCCCTAATGATGACCTAAACAGTGAATCCTCCTTAGATGCCTACTAAAAAAAGGTTTTAACATTATAATAAGGCTGAGTGCCACCCTGTACTTTTCATCCTGCATTGCCACATTTTTAAATAAGATTCACCACCCATCAAAGGCGTTTGCTGACAACCTCCTGCTTGTTGGAGGCGCATGCTGTGAGCTTAACCATTTAAAAGTATTTCTCATTCACAGTAATGGCCTTTTCCCATTATTTAATGTTATATGGTGACACTCTAGACTTTGCTGTGACATCAGTATGATTAGACTGGATGTCATTCACTGAATATGCTGTCTAGCCCTTTTCAAAGCCCTGTGAAAACAGATTTATACAAGCCTGCACAGAAATGACAGGGTATGTTGTACAGAATATACTGTGATCAAAAAACACAGTGCGGCTGTATTGTCCAAATATAGAAAAGGCAGCAGACATTTCGCCTTAGGTCAAGCAATACACGGCGCTGCCAGAAATATAGTAATTTACACAGGGATGTGCGTATTTTCACTGTTGTTGCCAATTTTTTTTAAAGGCTTCTCAAACTGCATGCTACTACTCCATCAAAAGGCGCTTTAACCCAATGTTATGGGAACTTTTAACTAAAGTCTTTGCTGAAAAGGTAATTTGAGACAGCTGCCAAGTAGTCTAAACTACCCAAAAAAGCCAGCAGTGAAGTGAAAAAGTAAATGGAAAAAAAGGAAACGTTTAAACTCCCTGATAAAAATAGCTACCGAGACCATCAGAACACATTCTATTTATTATTTACATATATTGTTATTTTTAAAAGATTTCATTTGCGACAGGCTGTCAGGGACATCTTTAGGAAATGACAATGAAAACCAGGAATGAAGAGAACAGTTGCTCTGGTTTAGATTTACTAGTTTCTTTAAGAAGGCTGATGGCAGACTTTTGTTCTCAGACTTCTTATGCAGAAGACAAATAAATAAAAAACAGTACAGTGGCCTAAATGAATATTAAAATATGAGGTTCACCTTTTTTCACATGTTTATCACATTCTTCTTGTATCTCTTGGTGGGCTTATCTCTGGGTTTTCTACTTTTCTTTTCACATCCCATGGATTACTGTGGGTGTGAATATCAGTGTGCCCTGAGGTGGACTGCCATCCCCCACTGGGACGCAATAATAGAACAGTGGATGGATAAGGGTGGGATTCTGTGCTCTCGAAGAGATGTATCCTGTTATTGCAAGTAATCCTAACCGAATACCTTTCGACTGTTAAAGCGCACAAAGAAACACCCAACCTTCTTTAGTTTTTCAGAAAATATTTAGTATTCTGTTTTCTCCTTCATTTGGCCTTTTGTACAATTGTCTAAAACAGCATCTAGAGCTAGCAAACTAAGATGGAAACACAAGGCAGGGACACAATGAGGAGTCTGGCAGAAGGTAAGCAGCACAGACCAAAAATAAGTGAGAAACTTTATCTTGACAAGTCGCCAAAAGTCATAAAAAAGACGGTTAATACATCAAGAACAAAACGAAAAAATATATCAGAAGGGATTTGATGCACTTCAAATGCCACAAATTGACAACCACATAATTGAGGCTAACAGGCGATTCAAATTGATATGTGGGAACAAGGATATGTTGCATGCGAATGGCCTGCCCAAAAGTAGAACGAATGTGGAAGGTGTGGTCCAAGGTGGAAAAAGGGATTTTGGTTTGGGCGTAGCATGACACTCAATGAGAGGCAGCTGTGATTTTTCTACTTAACATGTGACCAAAATCTTTGGCTACTTACTAAATATAAAAAAACAAATCTTTTTATGACATATTATACTACCGATAGAATGGTAGTAGTCACCTTTGTGTACAAAATGTCATTTTGTAACTTTAATCATATATGTGCCATTAATTTATACATTTGGGTGCACCATACTGTAGTGTTTTCTAGTGCTACCTCACATCTCTAAGAATCTGCTGTAATTTCAGGGCAAGTCATATAAATGTACATATTATCCTTGTATCAGTATGAGTTTTCTCTACATACACTTTTTATCCCGATTCCAAAGATGTGCAGGTTAGATTATCTGGCAATTCTAACTTAAACCCAAACCCACTTGCATTCATGTGGTCAAGTTTGAACCATAATGGTTGCTTACTGTTTTCAGCACAGGGCTAGTCTCCATCTCCCTATGAATCTCTGACAGATTAGTTTCATACAGTTAAGCTATGTGCTTTCTGGGTGAAACTGGAAGAGGCATGACCACCCTGATGTCACCTGAAAGACCACCCTTGGGTTATATATTTGAGACCAAGGAGTAGGTGGTTCATTGACATTTGGAAGCTGCATTATTAATGTAAGTATTGTTTTTCTGCATTCTGGATATTTTGCTTCTGTTTAGTGATTTTTGATTATTGGATTTCGGAATGGGACTTATCTTACAGAATAAAACTCATCCTGACAAAGACAAAGATAATGGTCATGAGTAAAAAAGAGTTCAAGGACATAGACAAAACATTCCATATCGGATAAATACAACTACAAAGAGTGCAGTTATTTACTTCTCTGGGTTCTATGCTTAATGAAAGGACACGCACCACGCTGCATTTAGGGATAAAACTTTGTAGCATGAGTCTGGACCAGGGAATCTAGACAAGAATGCTGAGATGTAACATATTCTTAGTTGTATCTTGTGAAATGGAAGGAAATGTTTGTAAGTGGTCTGCCAGAGGTATTTGAGATGTGGTGCTGTTGCTGCATCTGAAGAGTATCTTAGACACATCACATATCAAATGATGTAAAACTCTGAAGCATGAACAAGCCAAAGGAAGTCCTCCCTCTTGTTAAAAAGAGGAAACTGTCCCATTTTGGACATATACTTTGCAACAACAAATACAGGTTGTTGCAGTTTGTTAGACAGGGAAAAATCAATGGAAGGAGGGGATAGAGTCACTGCAGGACATCATGGCTGTGGAACCTGAGAGACTGGATGGGAAGGACATGAATTAATTGCCTTTTTCTGAAAAATGGTGGACAAAATCTTGTGGACCAGAGTGGCTACCAACATCTATCCATGACACGGCACATAAAGAAGAAGATTGGAACTTGTTTTCTCTAGTTGACCTTTTAGGCAAATCATTTTTTTGCAATTTTGTGATGTCTTTTTATTACAAATAAAAATCTTAGATTATAAAGATTTTATGTTGGACTTGTTTCCAAGCCAGATGTTTACACACTTACTTTTCCATGTGTGGCCTTTTTAGGTATTTCCTTGTAATATTTATCTTTTAAACATCAGGTGAAAGATGAAGCCTGCCTATGGTAGATGGTAGCTGGCTGCCTAATCGGAGGGTATAGCTGTGCAGGTTAGTGAAAAAGTTGGTCCTGATTATGGGTCTTTTAGAGATCTTGCATCATTTTGCCTATTGAGAGCACTTGAATCATAACAGGATGGACAGTTAGTCAAGTCGTTATTTCCAATGTGTTTTATATACACACAAGAAGGGCCAGAGTCTTACATCAGACATTCCTGTCTGTATCTCTCTAGCATGTCTGAAGACCCTGCCTCAGACTTCTTGGCTCCTTCTGATATAATTGTTGTATTTGCTTGTAAATGTTACGTGCAGCATTGATACAGAGCACCACCTGTTGGCCAGTACTGATTAAGATGACCACAGAAGCTGGATTTTGTTTTTTATATATTTAAGTTAAGAAGATTAATTTTAGATGTAATTTTGTTTTTTATGTTACTGATTATTTGGAGTCTTTTTTGATTTTGGGGGGAAATTTTGGTTGCCCAGAGATCACAGAGTCTCAAATATTATGGGTGAACTGTGTATTACACAGTTATATGAAGTATGAGTGTTGACCTATTCATCCAGGGAGCAATCATTAGTAGCAAATACTTTTTGGAGTTAATGACAAATTAGCATAAGTTTGGAAATAAGTCACCCTACACCACTATTATTGATTCACCATATACCATACACTGTTGAACTCAATGTCACTCATCCACTCTTGAGGATCATGTGAAAGGCTCTTGTAATCCCAGCGTTACTACCACTGGGCAGGATGGTGCATTGCCACTAACTATATCTCTGGTTTCCTCTACAGCATGGAGCCATTGCCAGGAGACAACGCCTGACCCCACCCACACCAGGACCAGGCAGATATAAACATGATAATTATAGATCATGGTCATCATTTGGAACCAGGAAAGAGAGATGGAGTTTGTCTCGTAGAAACAAAACATATTACACAAGAAAGCTGTACTATTTAAGTTTGGTTGCCTTGCAAGATCCCTTTTTAATTAAGTGAGGAATTGCCAGGGTTGCACCCCAACAATTCTTATGCCTCAGCTACCCTTCAGTTCACACCACTTAGTCCATTGCAGAGTCAGGGGCATTACAGCTTATCTTAGAAGCATCAGGTACAAGGCACGGAAAGACTGTGAACAGGGCACCAGTCCATCACCGAACATCCTTACATTCAGTCATTTTGGTGTCTCTAAATAACCTGATATGCACATTTTTTGTATATGTGAGGGAAAACTAGAGTAAACAGACAAAAAGAGAATCTCTCCACTAAGACAGTGGCCAGGCTGAAATTCAAACCCAAGACTTTGGAGCTGTAAGGCCACTGCTTCTACCCCATCCCATGCCACATTACAGCACATTAGTAAACTTAAGTATTAAACATAACACTATTTTCTAAATTGAAACCTAACATATTTCCTTCACATTCTGTTTCATCTAGAAAACTGCTCTAATTATGGATGCATAGCCCATTCAGAACATAAAAATGTTTATTTAAGAGAATGTTCACCATTTAAATTGTTTAAGCTTTATTAAATAAAAAGGATATGTTACATGCCTATCATGCATGGTGTTGACTGACAGAAACAGCTCTTCTAATTATGTTGCGGCTTCAGGTCTGCCAGACCTGTTCTTGTCAGAGTTTCCTCCACTTTCTAAGTTCATTTCATTAGTGTAGGACACTGTGCTCACTCACTCACACCTTGACTTTCTTTGCATTTTCTCTAAAGAAAACATCTACGTTTTAAGGTTTGTAATACTCTGTCGTCTTTTGTTAAATGCTTTTTTATTACCTTTGCGATAGCAATATACAGTGCAATATAAAATGCGTTATATGTATGTGGCTGTATATTGGAACCTCAGAATTCTGGTATCTTCATGTGCATCTTGTAATATTTCCTACTATGCTTCTTCTGCTGCTTGCTATTGCTGCTTATCTGCGCCAACCTACCCCGCATCTCTCACTGGTATTCTGCAGTGCCTGAAATATTTACATTGGGAGTCAGGTCGCCGCAACTGCAGGGCTGCGAATGAAAACTTCAACAGCAGCATTTGTTCAGGAATACGACCTCGTATTCATGGCTTTGAAAACGGGAGTGTCAGTGTGCCAAATTTGCAATTTGTTAATAAACACTGATCATGGATCTTATCTTAAAGATCCCTTGTCAGCTAATATTGTAATGTTTAACTCAAGATCTCTGAATGGCAAAGTGCTAGTGCTATCAGAATTTATTGCAGACTCCAAACTTGACATGTTATGCCTAACAGAAACTTGGCAAAAACCAAATGATTTTATGTCTCGCAGAGGCAACACCATCCAGATACATTTGCTTAACAGAACCTTGCTGCTCAAGACAAGGTGGAGGAGTCACAATAATTGTTAGAGCAGAGCTAAACATCAAAAGAATGCCAACTGACTACCCATCATTTTTCAAATGTCTGGCTCTTAAGCTAATAATGAAATTAGGTCCTGTCTTTCTCATTGTTCTCTAACGTTCCCCAAAATGTATTGCGTCTTTTTTGCCTGATCTGACTGAATTATTAACACACTTAAGTTCCCTTTCGCAGAGAGTCATTTTTCTTGGCAATTTCAACATCCATATTGACATTACTACTTGTGAGCTGAGAAATTAATTCCCATCCTTACTGGACTGTTTTGACTTGGTGCAACATGTTCATTTTCCTCCTTACTCTGGTGGTCATATATTGGACCTGATCTGCACATCTGGCATACAGCAGTGATTTGGGACTCTCATTGTCTCCCTTTGCTTACCTGTTAATGTCAAATTTCTTTCAGAAACCTTAAAAATATCTGTCCCTCTATTCTTGCTAGTTCCATTTCTGATCTTTTTCTTCCTTCACCTATTCCATCAACACTAGATAGTCTTGTTGAACACTATAACACAGCCCTTCTTTCAGCACTAGATAAAGCAACTCCTTTAAACCATAAGGAGGTTTCCTTTAAGCAGTCAGCTCCATGGTACAATTCAGACTCACGGTCTATGAAAACAGCAGATGCCTTGAGAGAATATCATGTAAGACTGGCCTCACCGTGCACATCCAGGCTTTCTCTGACCATCAAAGGGCTTACAGGGATATATTAACTGCACCCAAGAACACATATTATGGCAAAATAATAGAAAGTGGCCATGATAACCCAAGGGTTTTGTTCTCTGTAGTTAGTAAACAACTTTCAACCTTCATATGACCCAATTAACTGCTCTACTGAAGTATGTGAAAAAATCCTCCACTTTTCCCACAATAAAATTAAAATTATAAATAATTCAACTAACATAAATTCATTATCTAATTATATATTTCCTTGTCTTCCCACTCCATCCAGGCAATGGTTCCTGGCAATCTTAACAATTTTCTGCCTATTTCTCACACACCTTTTCTGTCAAAAGTTCTTAAGTATGTTGTAGACTCCCAACTCACCAATTAACTTCTGATAATTTGATGGAACCCTTTCAGTCTGCTTTCAGGGTGCAGCACAGCTCTGGAACTGTTCTGCTTCATGTAACCAATGATTTGCTTATGGCAGCAGACTCTGGACAAATCAGCATATTAATTCTGTCAGCATTTGACACCATCAGACAAGACATTCTGCTGTCCAGAATGGAGAACATTCTGGGTATCTCTAGCACTGCCCTCTAGTGCTTTATGTCCTATCTGACTGACAGGCAAGAATTTGTTAGTCTTGGCAACACTAGATCCAGCTCAGTGCCTGTCACACAAGAGGTTCCTTAGGGCTCTGTCCTCGGTCCTTTGGTCTTCTGTATCTACTGTATATGCTTCCTCTTGGCTATATCATTTGTAACTATGGACTGGGTTATCATTTTTATGCAGCTGATTCTTACCTCTATTTCAAAGTTAAACGTAAAGCTTCATCAAAGCTTTATCAGCTCACAACTTGCCTCAGTGAAATTAAAACCTGGATGGAGCAGGTCTATATAAAGATCTCTGAGCAATTTAATCCCAAATTTTTTCCAGATATTAAAAACTGCATATGTTTGCGAGGGTTGAAAGAGGTGGTTCTCTTGCAGAGGTGCCACAGATAAAAGCTTCTCCATCTTAAAATGCTTTCTACATTGGTTCCATATTCTGAGTGAGTGAAGCACATTTGGGTTATTAGTATATTGCCGATACCTTGCATTTATTGGGGCACAAAGCAGGGAATATAAAGAAGTACTGCAGGATTTTACTTCTATTGCGGACCAAGCCTGTGTATGTTCATCTATTTGTGTCCAGGTTTTTATAGCTTGTATGTTTGCTGCCCAGTAATAAAACTGCAAGTTAGGTAGAGCCATGCCACCTTCTGCCTTAGGTCTTTGTAGGGTCGCTCTTTAGATACGTAGATGTTTTGAGTTCCAAATAAATGAGGTTATTGTTGAATCTAATTGCTTAAAAAATGATTTATTGATGTATATTGGAATGTTTTGAAATAAAAAAGAAGCTTAGGAAGAATATTCATCTTAACAATGTTAATTCTTCCAGCTAGAGTGAGATGAAGGGTTGACCATCTATGCAAGTCTTGCTTAGTTTTTTCCATACAGACAGCAAAATTTTGTTGATAAAGAGCTTTGTGTTTACTTGTGATGTTTACCCCTAGGTATTTAAACTGATCTGCAATAATAAAAGGAAAGGTGTCCAATATGATATTGTGTGCTTGAGAATTCACTGGAAAGAGTACACTTTTATTCAGATTAATTCTGAGACCAGAGATCTTTTGAAATTCTGTAAGTGCTGTTAAGACTGCAGGCACAGAATTTTGTGGGTCTGATATATACAGTACCATATCATCTGCATATAGAGAAATTTTCTGTTCCAGTCCTTCTCTGATAATCCCATTTATCTGATCAGCATTTCGACAGTGAACCACCAGTGGTTCAATGGCGATTGCAAATAGCAATGGTGATAAGGGACATTCTTGTCTGGTACCACGTTCTAGTTTAAAGTAGTCTGAACAAATGTTGTTAATACAAACTGAAGCTTCTGGATTGGTATACAGTACAGTTTGATCCATGCACAAATGTCCGGGCCAAACCCAAATATCTCTAATGTAGTGAAAAGGTATTTCCATTCAATCATGTGAAATGCTTTTTCTGCATCCAATGATGATAATATTTCTGGGGTGTTTGTTGGTGAATATATTACATTAAACAGGCGTCAAAGATTGGAGGATAAGTGTCAACCCTTGATAAATCCAGCTTGATCTTGTGATATTATCGAAGGCATCACTTTCTCCATCCTTCTAGCTATGATTTTTGAGAGTATCTTAACATCATTATTCAGAAGTGAAATTGGTCTATATGATGCACATTGTAATAAGTCCTTATTTTGTTTAGGAAAGACGGTGATTAGATAGATAGATAGATAGATAGATACTTGATTAACCCCAAGGGGAAATTATGCTTGGCGAAAAGTTTGAGGTAGAATTTGATTATCTCTAGCTTCTGTAAATGTTGCTAATAGGAGGGGAGCTAGCTGAGCGGAGAATTTCTTATAAAATTCTGCAGGATAGCCATCAGGGCCTGCTGCTTTCCCACCTTGAAGTGACTTTATAGCATCTAGTAATTCTGATAGCCAGCCCAGCCCTTTTGCAGACGGAACTGATCCTTGCTTAGTAAGTGGGTCTCCTGTAAAAATACTATTTTAGCATTTAAACCTGTTAGGTGAGAGAGTACTTTCTTTCTCTTTGATTCGTGATTCAGGCCTTTAACATTCCAGCTCACAAAGTTAACTGTCCTATCATGGAGATATTGATTCTGAGTTTTTGATGTCATTTTATAGTCTTAACTGGAAGTAAGACAGCTTTAACCTTAATTTCCTATTTCCCCATGAGTTATTGCCATGCAGCCTATTGTTACGTTGGTAGTTATAATTATAAGGATTAAAAGGATAGATTAGATATAGCCTGCTCTCTTTCTCCCCCCCCCCATTTTGCCTCCCCACATGAGGCTGGACCCCACTTCACAAAGTCTTGGTCCTCTGACATACCTAGAGACAGAGCACGTCCAAAGCAAAAACAAGCCCCCATGCAGCGGTGTTTTAGGATTAAAAAGTAGAGATATCTATTGCCAATATAGTCTAAATACTATATGCCTAAAATATAATCATTAACAAACTATGATTATATATAACCATTAACAAACTATAAGCATAAAAAATATAATATAATCTTCAGCAATCTTAAAGTAATAAGGGGATGGTGTTAGAAAGTTGTCCAGGATAAGCATAGTAAGTATAGTATGTAATATAGTATGCAGTAGTATGCAATAATAACAATAAACCAAGGGTATGATGTTAAACAGTCTCCTTTAGGGTAGTAAGAAAAAAAAAAGGTAATTTCTTCCACATACACGTCTATAACTGTAATTAAAACATATACAGAAAGCGTCCGAGTAATGAAAAGGATGTATAATTATAATTATAATAAGTGGATCAGACAGCAGGTGATATCTCCTTGCCATGCCATGACAGGATGCAACTTACTATTGTGTTTCAGAATAGTGTCGGGATCAGCTTTCTTAATTCCTTTTCTGCTTCCTCCTTGCTGGGATAGATGTAGTATTGTCCTTGCACATCCACTTTCAGTTTGGCAGGGTACAAGAGGCTGTATTTGATATCGGCTTGTTGTAGCCACTGTTTAATGTTGTAGAAGGCTGCACGTTTAGCAGCTGTTGCGGGAGAGAAATCAGGGAAAATACGAATGTGGTTATTTTCAAATATAATCTTTTGCTTGCGTCTGAGGAGTGCCATCACATCTAGCTTACATAATAATTTCTCGAAGCGGATAATAAAAGACCTAGGTCTAAAGGTATTTGATCTGCGTATGCGATAAGATGCTGCTATCTCGGTATCCGATTTAAAGTCCTCTCCAATTATTTTAGAGAATAGTTCAGCTGCGAATTTGACTGGGTTTGGACTTTCACCATTCTCAGGTAGACCTTTGATTTTAATATTATTCCTTTTGCTTCCATCTTCCAGAGCAGCAAGTCTGTCTCCATGTTTTTTGCATTTGGAACTGGCCGCTGTTGCTTTTCCATCAGCGGTGGATGCTAGATTTTCAGCTATTTCAATTCGAGTCGTGAATGCCTGCTTAACATCCTCCAGCTGATTGGCAAGTGTGCTCAGTTTAGACACGCTTTCCTGAATGTGCTCCTCAATTTTATCCAGCATACCTTTAAAGACCGCCTCAAAGCGGATATATACGCGTTTCTGCCGCAGCTCTTGCAGCTCCCGTTGCAGCTTCTGAATTGCCTTTTCGCTTGCTTTCTCGCTTTTCTTTATATCTTGCTTGAGCTCAGCGATCATCACCTTCTGTTCGGACAGATCATTTCTGCTTGCGAGCAGCGTAGGTGAAGCAGCGGGCTCTATTACAGCCGATGTTCCCGGCTCGCGTTGAGTAAGTGAAAGTACGGACTGCAAGGCCTTTTCCAGTTTCAAATGATTTTCTCCAGTTGGTGAGCTATCATGACCCGCGTCACTCGCACATTCGCTCCCCATTTCGCTCTCAACTGGAGACGATGCTATGGACCGTGGTCCCAAGGATGATACTGTTCAGTGGATGCAGTGGATTCTCCATGATTGACAGGAGCCTGCTCAGCACCTGTCGCTCTGCCATGGATGTCAAACTGTCCTGCTCCATGCCTACAATAGAGCCTGCCTTCCTCTCCAGTTTGTCCAGGCATGAGGCGTCTCTTTTCTTTATGCTGCCTCCCCAGCACACCACCGCGTAGAAGAGGACGCTCGCCACAACGGTCTGGTAGAACATTTGCAGCATCTTATTGCAGATGTTGAAGGATGCCAGCCTTCTAAGGAAGTATAGTCGGCTCTGTCCTTTCTTACACAGAGCATCAGTATTGGCAGTCCAGTCCAATTTATCGTCCAGCTGCACTCCCAGGTATTTATAGGTCTGCACCCTCTGCACACAGTCAACTCTGATGATCACAGGGGTCCATGAGGGGCCTGTGCCTCCTAAAATCCACCACCAGCTCCTTGGTTTTGCTGGTGTTCAGTTGTAGGTGGTTTGAGTCGCACCATTTAACATTAACCTTGATTAGATTCCTGTACTCCTCCTCCTGCCCACTCCTGATGCAGTCCACGATAGCAGTATCATCAGCGAACTTTTGCATGTGGCAGTACTCCGAGTTGTATTGGAAGTCCGATGTATATAGGCTGAACAGGACTGGAGAAAGTACATTCCCCTGCGGCACTCCTGTGTTGCTGACCACAATGTCAGACCTGCAGTTCCCGAGACGCACATACTGAGGTCTGTCTTTAAGATAGTCCACGATCCATGCTACCAGGTATGAATCTACTCTCATCTCTGTCAGCTTGACCCTAAGGAGCAGAGGTTGGATGGTGTTGAAGGAGCTAGAGAAGTCCAGAAACATAATTCTTACAGCACCACTGCCTCTGTCCAAGTGGGAGAGGGATCGGTGTAGCATATAGATGGTGGCATCCACCGCTCCCACCTTCTCCTGGTATGCGAACTGCAGAGGGTCGAGGGCGTGGCGAACCTGTGGCCTCAGATGGTGAAGCAGCAGCCGCTCCATGGTCTTCATCACATGTGACGTCAGAGCGACAGGCCGCAGGTCATTCAGCTCACCTGGACGTGATACCTTTGGGACTGGGGTGATGCAAGATGTTTTCCAAAGCCTCGGGACTCTCCCCTGTTCCAGGCTCAGGCTGAAGATGCGCTGTAGAGGACTCCCCAGCTCCAACGCACAGGCCTTCAGCAGTCGTGGTGATACTCCATCTAGACCCATTGCTTTGCTGTCACAAAGTCTCCTCAGCTCTCTGCTTACCTGGGCTGCTATAATTGTGGGTTGGGGAAAACTCTCACCTATGCTGGTATCAGCAGAAGGATGGGTGGAGGATGCAGTACTCCGAGGTGAGAGTGGGTTAGGGTGGTCAAACCTGTTAAAAAAGTTGTTCATCTGGTTTGCTCTCTCCACGTCTCTCTCGATGGTGGCACCCCGCTTCGAGCTGCAGCCAGTGATGATCTTCATCCCACACTTCCTTCATGCTGTTATTCTGCAACTTCTGCTCCAGCTTTCTCCTGTACTGCTCCTTCTCTGCCCTGAGCTGGACTCAGAGTTCCTTCTGCACGTGCTTGAGCTCATACTGATCACCGCCTTTAAAAGCCCGCAGGTACTTGCGTCTCTGTCCGCTCTAACTATGCTAAACCCAGGTAGCTCCACGTTAGCATCTGGGATGTTAGTTGTTAGCCACGTTTCACTAAGACACAACAAACTGCATTCTCTGTAGGTCCTGACATTTTTCACCAGCGCAGCCAGTTTGTTAATTTTATTTGGTAGTGAGTTCACCTTTCCCAGGATCACAGAAGGCACCAAAGGTTTGTAGCGCCACTTTCTCGCTAAACGCTTGGCTTTTATCTTAGCACCGGCCCTGCTGCCACGATACCACCTTCTTACCTCATCAGGTAAATAGGGAACCAAACTGGTGCGGGCATTTGTTCTTAGCGCTTGAAGTTGACTACTTGAATAGACGAGTCTCAGCGTGTAAAAATCCATGTCCAAGTAGTAAAAAGTGTTGAGGGAACGAGTCCACATAAAAAAAAGTGGTAGGAGTTAATAGTGAAATAGAGAAAGAGGTAGAAAGGTTTGACGTTTTGTCTTCAAGTTTGGTTAAGTGTTTGGGTTTTCGGTGCTTTTGGTTATTGTGACATTGGGGTTCGTACAGTGGTTTATGCCCTCACTTTTTATTGTTAACTTCATGTTTTCATATATTAATTAATTTTATTGTGTTTTTTTTTAATTTTGTTATTTCATTTGGTTTGTTGTTAAAATTTTTTTTTGCGTTTTTCCCTTGAGAGCCACCGTAGGATCAACCTTTGTATATTCTACATCAACTAAAATTTCCCCTCTCATTTCCTTCACAAACTATGTTACTGGCTCCCTCTGTGGCAGTACGGTGTGTGCATTAAAATTATTGAGAATTTGTTATTACATTGGAGGAAGAGGATCATGTTCTTCAAATACATGCCATTTCAGAGTAACTCACCTCAGGATAACATTAAGTCATTAAATATACTTTGAAAATAACCTCACCTTAACAGAACTTTGAAAATGCCATAATGTTGAGGCAACTCCTTCTTTTATTTAATGACTTAGTAAGATATTGGGAAAGTACTAGATAGCTGAATGATCCAAGTAATGAATGCTAACAGCATTTTTGTAAACGTTATGTTCTTGCAGTTAGTTTAATTAATTTTTATGTTACATTATATAGCAAAGGTGATATTATGTTTAAGAAATAAATGAGTTGGTAGATACATGGAGTTATTACCAATTGTCATTTTATATTTATATTTTTGTGATGTTGATTCTAGCAGCTGTGGAGGGAAGCAGGACATGGTAACAGCAGCAACACTATGACAGTTGGCATGTCTAAAATGGCCCATGACTAAAAGTCGCGTAAAGTGATATCAATTTAAAGTGGTGTAATGGGTAGTTTAATTCTGAAGACAAAAGTACATGCATATTCAGGCACTATGCAAAATATTTTAACTTTAATGTTCTTATATTCACTATTTGTTAATTAACATTATTCATTTCTTCTGTTCCTTTTGAGCTTTTCAAATACTTTTATACTTGTAGATACCCCACTTCTTTGAAAAGCACCTCAACTAATTTCTTTTCACATGAGGTAGATTATAATACATATACCCTACAAAGATACTTGAATATCCATTTGGTAAAGTAATGTCTATTGCTATCATTATACCAACAGAAGGGCTCAATAATTAATTATCAGGCACAACCCATTCATCAGCAGTTGGCATACAGTGCAAAACAACCACAGATTTAAAAAAGTAGATTTTTTTTTTCCCAGAGTAAAACAAAAAACACAATACAAATGGTTACAGTATTGACGCCCAAAAAGGGCAGATGAGAATTTACTATTAAATCATAAAATTACCACATTGCTTGAATTATGAACATATGATGTTACATGCAATTGAAGACCAGAGGAGGTTGAGTAAAAAGAGTACCAAGAGATAGGGTGGGAAACTAAAGAGTAAGTATCAGGAACAATACAGAAGAAAACCAAAGAGGATGATAATAACAAATCTTCTGTATATACCAGCTAGAATTTCAACCAAAAAAAAAACTAAATGAAAAATAGATTTAACAACTGTAATAATATTTGCAAAAAACAAAAAAGGGAAAGTAAATGGACAGTCGAGAGAGTCAGATTTTCCAATAATAACTAGGACCACCTAAGAGCAGTAACAAAAGTTGGGAGTGATACATCATTTCTTAACATAACCAGCAAGTGTGCTTGCCAGAAATAATTATCTCATATCACATGGTCAGTTGCTGGGGCATTTCCCTAAAGTCAGCAGCTGAGCTGTGTAGTCATCCAAGGCCTGCGTCATTTTGTACATTTGCTGCAGGCTTTTATTTTGCTTGTTAGACCGAGCGGAAAGGGGAAAGGAGTAGTTAAGACTGTAGGATGGTCAAATGGGATTAACAAATACTGAGGGGGTCATAAAAAATATTTAATCCAATAAGATCCACTTTCTTTACTATGAAGACTCAAACATGAAGTAGCCAGTGAGGTGAATTATGAACTTTATAGTGGAATTGAAGAAATGATAAAAGACAAAATTAGAAAAAGCCACTTAGAAAAATTAATGATGTGGCTATTTTTAAAAGTTTAGAGGAAAATAATCTTAGATATAAGTAAACTCATTTTTTCAAGCCAATTATAATTCTGCACGTCATGTATACAAATCCAGGAGTATCTCAAGACCTTTCCTCAGTAATTTACCTTTCTGTTGGGTATGACAAGAGATACCTGTCATTCGTTTTCATTCCATAAAAAACATTTCTCAACTCAAGAAATAAAATGCAAGCTCATATATAAAAAGAGTGCTTGTAAATTAAGATTCCAAAATATAAAAATCTTGTGAATGAAAAAAAAAATTGACCCAGAGCACAAAAATATTTTCTAATCTGCCAAACAGGTTTCCCAGATCTTAACAGCTATAGACATTAGTGCATGCTTCCAGACGTGAAAGGTTCTTCTGGCTTTGTTATGGTAAAATGCATTTTATTGGCATTTTTTATGGTTTAGGTGCCATTATTCCTTAAAATGTGACATAAATGCCAAAAAATAAAACACAATTACCAGTGAACACATTTCCTTATAATGAAGCATTTTTCTCACTATGACAATATAATCTTCTGAGATGATTAAACTGCATTCCCAGTACATAACCGATCTGAGAAGAGTTTGGAAAGCGGAATATCAACCGTAAACCACAGACATCCTAGTCTTCTGATCTCACTCCAGCTGAGCACTTGTAAGATTTTCTGGTGTAAGCTGTAAAACAGTCACTCCAATAACAATGTTAAAAAATTCAAATAATGGAATTGTTTGTGGAAAAATGCTATTGTATTCCCCTAATCAAAGTCCCAAGCATTTGTAGAATTTATGACAAAGTATGCAGTATAGAAGCTCTAGTGACCCATGGAGGCCGAGCATTCTAGTAAGTTCCCTTTATTTTGGAATTTAGCCACACATGAATGTGTTTGCATGTGTGTGTTTGTGTAGGGTATGTTAGGGTTCTGAAAAATGCAGAATTCAATCTTGTACATTAATTTTATGTTTCTATGCATTTTGATGGACTAAATATAATTTGTCATTATTTGTGCCATCCCTGCATTACTATTTTGTATCACAATTTGAATTGTGAATGAACAACATGTTGTGTGTTCTGTATAGCCATTGCCATAGCCATTTATACTCAGGTGCCAATGATGCAGTTATGTAAACCAACCGTATTCTTCATCTCAGCCCTTGCCATTTAAGGACTACCCATTGGATGTTTTACGACACCTCAGCCAGGTCCTGCATTCTAAACAATTAAAAACTCAATACAATGTGCATTGGTATTAGCAATTTTAAAACAACTACACTACAGTGAAAACTATCCGTAAATTGCCCAGTTAAGTAGATAGTTAATAAAGTCAGATGTAAGCATCCCAGGAATTATGAAACATGCAGTTTGCTGGTTTAAGGCTAGGTATACTGTATATTTTGTGATCATTCATACTCTGCTTGTGTCATAAAATGTCCAGGCCAAACATGCAAAACAATACTAAGGCATAAAATTTGATGACACTTTTAGTAACAAGATAATCATATGGGTGACAGCTGACGGTGTATATGTGAGCAACTAGGTAAAAAATGTAAAAATAACCATAGAAGATTATATATATATCTTTTGTAGTGTTATTTAATTGAACAAAGCATATGAAAATTGAATAAAATAAGTGAGCTATTCTCCATCTAGAACAAACAGAAAACTGTTAAGCCAGGTTTCTAAAAGTTAAGACTAGTGATAAGAGAAACAGTTTTCAGCAAAACTGAATTTGAATTGAAACTTCCAGGTTCCTGTCACAAACAAATTTGCAAAAACAAGCAAAATTTGCATCATTAGAACATATATTTTCATCTCATCTGCAGCCTTTCTACCAAAACAGGGCACAATTTACCGTGATGTTGAACACAAAAAGTGGCAAAAGTCTGCAAGCACTTTGCTGATACTAAGATCCATTAGCCTTAAGCTGGGGAAAATGAGAGCAGATGGTATTACCCAGTGTTACCTCTGACTCCAAATGAATGCTATGAGGAGGAACAAGCATAGTAAATTTCCAGCAGGCAGTACATGAGGCAGAGGAGAGCATGTGGAGCTACATTGAAGGAGATGTTGAACATTAGCTCGGCAACAGAGGGTGGCTAAGGAAAGAGACAGCGGTGGAATAACCCTATGGAAAGTAACAAAATCCTTTACAAACACACAGACTTTCATTTTATTGAGTTTTGCATATGATATGTGAAATTGAACTCTGCTTGTTTCATTCATTACTAGAGACCACATTACATTCATTTTGTGGTAGTAAAGGCTAGTAGTATAAAGTGAACTGTAAATAATATGCTAAAAATGTATTGGGTCAGGCTCTGCAGTTTGTTTATAATTATTTTGTATTGTTCAAAACATCCAACTTCTCTTGATGTTAAGTAGTTATAGTATAATCATAATCAACATGTTATGTCATAAGGCATGGTGACATGATGGTTTTTGTGCAGTCATGCAGACATTTTGCTCTACTATAAAGGCAGACAATCATCATTAGATTAGCAGTTCTTTTGATCTTTGTGGAAAACACACTCATCTTATGCTTAGTAGCTTCTGGTACTTTGCATCTTTACATTATATTTTCACATTCCATGCAAATTTGATTTTTGTTCCCCTACCTGTTTTTTTTTGTAATGCATTTTTTGGCAGTTCTCTTTTTTGTTTTCAGCCATACAATGCTTGTAACCCATAAACGGTTGTTAAAAATAGGCACATGCTGATATGTATAGATAGATAGATAGGTATGACGTACTATCTTAACCTAAAACTACAAAATGTCAACAAATTTTCAGAAGAAATATTTCCATGACAAAACAGTGAATTTTGTGAGCAGGAATGTCAAGGGTCTTAATCATGAATTAAGGAGAAAGAAAGTACTCCCGCACTTAACAAGTCTAAAAACAGATCTCCCCCTACATGTTCATCTCCAACAATGGATGAGACCAGCTGTTCTTCTGATCTTAATGAAGCACTGCAATTGAAGAGTGGTTCAGTTTCAGAGTCGCATCCGGGGGCTGAAGGTTGATGGAGCAGATAACTAAGATCAGAGCTGGTATATTTCTAAAAGAGCAGGTTGTCAACAGCAAAAAATATTGCTTAATAAGCATTCATGAATAAATATGCTTTTGGTAATATTTTATTATTTTTGATAGCTTCTTTCTTAATTGTTTTATAATTACATTTGTCTTTTTTCTACTTCCTTTTTGCTTTTCCCTGTTAATTTTGAGCACAAGGCCACAAGGCCTCCCAGTTATACAGGTGAACCACTAATATGGCTGTTCCTGAGCCTCAAGTTACTGGTTTTGTAGGAACCCAGCTGATCATCAGCAGATGGGGTTGTTTTTTTTTTTGTTGTTAGCTCCCCTTTTTTCTCTTCACTAAAATGCAGATTGTATTAGCTAAGGTTAATTTAAAATTATTTTATTTTATACCCCTCATGGACCCCGTGATCATCAGAGGTGACTGTGTGCAGATGGTGCAGACCTATAAATACCTAGGAGTGCAGCTGGATGATAAATTGGACTGGACTGCCAATACTGATGCTCTGTGCAACAGAGGACAGAGCCGACTATACTTCCTTAGAAGGCTGGGGGTCCTTCAACATCTGCAATAAGACGCTGCAGATGTTCTATCAGACGGTTGTCGCGAGCACCCTCTTTTACGCGGTGGTGTGCTGGGGAGGGCAGCATAAAGAAGAAGGACGCCTCACACCTGGACAAACTAGTGAGGAAGGCAGGCTCTATTGTAGGCACAGAGCTGGACAGTTTGACATCCGTGGCAGAGTGACGAACTCTGATCAGGCTCCTGTCAATCATGGAGAATCCACTACATCCACTGAACAGTGCCATCTCCAGAGAAAGGAGCAACTTCAGTGACAGACTGCTGTCACTGTCCTGCTCCACTGACAGACTGAGGAGATCATTCCTCCCCCACACTATGTGACTCTTCAGTTCCACTCAGGTGGGTAAACATTAACATTATACAAAGTTATTGTCTGTTATACCTGCATTTTTGTCACTCTTTAATATTGTTTTTTATCAATATGCTGCTGATGGAGTATGTGAATTTCCCCTTGGGATTAATAAAGTATCTATCTATCTATCTATCTATCTATCTATCTATCTATCTATCTATCTATCTATCTATCTATCTATCTATCTATCTATCTATCTATCTATGCCTTTTCCTCAATAAGGTCGTGCTGTGAATTGGACCTTGCAACGGTGGAAAGGCAAAAAAGATTGCAAAAGTAAATGGCAAGTTAAAGTCAGAATCGTTAATGGTAAAAAGCCAGGAAGACTCACAAAAATGTTCAACAAACCTCATTGTTGAAAGTAACAATGTTCTGTCTTTGTTTTTTTTATTAGCTGGAATCACATAATATTTATGCACACAGTAGAATACTGCAATCATAACTATCCTCCAGGTGATGATGTGCCACTTTCTGATGTCACAGTATAGTAACATTCATGCTTTACCAACAACAGCATGTCCACCATACTCAGAAATACAACAAAATGGGTGGTGACAGCAATATGCAAAATTGTGGTATGAAAATAAACAAATAACAGTGAAAAATTATTACATTATAAATTTTACAAAATGGATCAAAAAGGTACAAAAAATAAAACTACAATAAAGAAAACCCAGATTCATTATAATGGCAAGTTTTGTGTCTTGGCCTTTTCTTTATAGTATTTGTGTGTTTTGCTCCTTGACTTTTTTGTATTCCTTGGCCTTTTCCTCACTATGTTTTTTTTCTTCTTGTACCTTAACACTAAAATAAAGGGCTAGAAAAGGAAAAGTTATTTTCTGCACTTGGCCTATTTGTCTAAATGTTTTGAATGTGCTTCAGTTAATTTTTTGTTATTTAATTAATTAATAAACCAGCTGAGTGATTATCTAGTTATTTGTGGGTTTTATTTTGTTCAAGGACATGAAGGCTTATGTGGAGTTTTCCCTTTATTTTCAAGATAAAATCCACATTACTAAGAAATGTAGGCTTTTTGCAAAAACCACCCCCATCACATTTAGTGTTATCAGAGTAATTAGCAGTGCAGAGTGCAGATCTGCAAACGTTTGTAAAAAGGATGCAACACTGAGTGCATTCATTGTGCCTAGATATTCAGATCTAGGAAACCACATGTTTCTGGTCAATGTGGTGGTTTGGCTGTTATATTTAATAAGAAATTTCCAATTAACTTCCCAGTCATGCTGTTAATGTATTTGAACACCTGGCTATAAACTTTTGTGTGCCATTGCTCATTTTGTTTGTTTTGATATTTAGTCCTCCTAACCTCTGCTATTTTTGATCTGAATCATTAGAGCTCATTACAGTTCTACACTATGTACATATCCAGTTTAAGTGCTGGGCACATTTGAGCAGCAATACATCCTAATCACGACACTACAGAGTGACATTGTGTTGTATGTTGGTCAAAACAGCAAGTATGAATTTCACTATATTCCATGATCCTGGTGATAACACCTTTCATGTTATGCTCCTCTTTTATATGGATGCTGCAATAAAATGCTTTTTTTATTATTGAACTACAGACCACATTATAATATGCAGAACATAACCCAATCAAAAATAATCAGTCCAACATTCAAAAAATCTAAAAATATAAATTGCATTAAATCATAATCAACACTTAAAGGATAAGCATGGCATTTTCAAGTCAAAAGTTGATGAATATGTCCACTATGAACCAACAAAGGGTTTGATTTCAAAAAAACAGGACTTTCACGTTTCTGAGGTATGTTTATTACATTAGGAATTTTGAAGTAATTTATTCACTTCTTGGCACCGTTTTTCCAGAGATAAGGCCATGTTCCAGTACACAGTAACCACTGTGGGTTATGTGGCTTGAGTTTTCCTGAAAATAATGAAGTAAAATAGCATGAAACTATGCCATTTAACACAACACTGCCTTTCAACCATAATGTTTTGAAATTGCACATATCCTGGAAACAAATATAAAATAAGAAATACATGTTTGGAGTTTCCATTGACTCCCTATAGTAAGTGAATTTATGACTTTTAGCATTTAGGTCTGATGTAAACAACCCAACCGAAGAGATGACACTTTTTCAAGAACAACTACTTGCAGCCCTTAATGGAAAAGAAGGTGTCTCTGTTCATCCCTACTGGAGTTCCAAACTTTGAAGGAAAATTTCAGACAAAAGTGATATAATTAAATATGCAAATAAATAAAAGTACTGTGAAATGTGACAAAATTAGCATTAAATATGAGCGTTAATAACTAAATGTGTCACAGAATACATTTTTTGTTACTTATTTATTTAATTTTATTTTGCCTGTAAAATTCCTTTCAAGTGCAACATGGATTGTGGGTTGAATTTAAAACTGTCAGTTTCACTTGTCACGAGGGCAGGCTCAGATACTTCAACGTCCAATATTATCTCAGTAGCTATAAAGCAAGTTGCTTTTTTAACAGCAATACCCTCATCTTTGGTCTTTTTACTATAGCTGGAATGATTGAGTAAAGAAATCTCTATTCAACTGAATTAGATCTTTACTATGTAAAAAAGTCTCCTACAGAAGACTTTTGGAGTTCATAACTGAAACTTTTAACATCCTAGCTTGCTGTTCTATATTAGCTCAATCTGAAAAAAATCCAATTTACTTCATGAGGATCTGTTCAGAGTTCTTCAGAACTTGGCAAGAACTCATTAATGTAATTCTAAAGTAAACATGCTGGGTCTCTGCTAAACCTTTCATGTTATTTGCTGTTTGATTCTAAACAACTATGTTTAGATGGGCTCTTTAATTGTATTGTTTTTTTCATTGGGTGGATGTTGAGTGCTGATCTTCATGGAATATCTTTGAGATGTACTTTTTTACATGCTACGTTATTTTCACTTAATTGGGTTGTGTTTTATTGTTATGTTTTCTTTCTGAAATAAAACTAAATAATTAATAAATAATGAATGAGTTATGACATTAAGATTAGCTCAATTTTGAAAATGGTTGTTACTACATAGTTTTCAAAAAATGTGAAAACCTGTTCATTTGTATGTCTGAGTGAAGGTCAAAATAAAAAAATAATTCTCCTGTACTGCGTCCATCTAGCCTGTTTCAAAGACGGTGGCCATCTGCATTTTTAGCATTTGAACCCTTTGTAAGATGTCAGACATCTCCTGAACCAATAAAGATGCTTTAATAATCCAAAAAAGTTTTTTTTCAGTATAAAATGAGGATTATTTTTCAATTATCATATGAGATGAATTGATGTTTTATGCCAATTTTCTTTTATTTTTTGATTTTTTAAGCAGCACATAATAGGTAAACAAAGCTATTTCTCATACTGTACAGACCTTGTAACAAGACAAACATAAGTTCCAACCAAATCAACCTCTAACTGCTCAAATCCAAAAAAATCAAAAATGTAATTACCAAAATTAAATTTCTAAAACAATCCAAATAAGACAATATTGTGAAATAACCACAAATCTTACATAAAAGGAAGCTGAGAAAAGGCATTTGACAAACACACTTTCAAAAAGGAATACTAATCCTAGAGCAAAGTGACTTACATATGGCTCTCAGGTAACTGCAGATTCAATTAATCGAGATCCTGAGACTCCTTACTTACAAAACTCACAGTAAGAGAACAAGGATAAAAAGACAACACATAATAAAACAGAAAAGTGACAAAAACAAAATAACAATTGATAAAAGCTAAAACAAAGCAGAAATCCTAATTGTTATTATGTTCTACCACATGTGAAAACTGGCAGGCCATAAAGTCAGGAAGAAAAATAGAAACACAAGATAAAATCTTATTCCAAAAAGTAGAAAGGGTCAATAACAGGAATCACCAGGTCAGTTTCAGGGTACTGGAGATAGAATTGCAATAGCAGTAGATCAAGGCCTGAATCTTTTTATTTTTTTTTTGTAATGTACATAGAGTGTAAATGTATGAGTGCGACACCCTGGGCTCAGTGGCGGTCTTAATCTAGTCTTCCAGTAACATACTCCCAATCACATACATAATTACGTATTAGTACAGAAGAGATGATACTTGCCATTCATTATTTCTTTTCCTAATAACTGATTAATCCAACAGTCACCAAGCGTATTAAATACCTAATCAAAGGCCTGACAGTATTTGTAAAGAATGTGTCATTATAGCGCTTACTTCACAGTAGAGCACAAGCTCCATTTAATACATATTGTGAGAAATCTCATATCAGGTCTGGAGAACACCTGCAAAGATACCTCCATGACACTCCAACTTAATACAGTATAGATGAAACTAGCAACATATTTCAATGTGCACTTTCTGAACCAGCGGCTGAGCAATTTCTTAATTAGGGACATCGGCTGTGCATCTTTTAATTTAAGATTTAAGATTAATGGTTGGATATATGGGCGGCACGGTGGCGCAGTGGGTACCGCTGCTGCCTCGCAGTTGGGAGATCTGGGGACCCGGGTTCGCTTCCCGGGTCCTCCCTGCGTGGAGTTTGCATGTTCTCCCCGTGTCTGCGTGGGTTTCCTCCGGGCGCTCCGGTTTCCTCCCACAGTCCAAAGACATGCAGGTTAGGTGGATTGGTGATTCTAAATTGGCCCTAGTGTGTGCTTGGTGTGTGGGTGTGTTTGTGTGTGTCCTGCGGTGGGTTGGCACCCTGCCTGGGATTGGTTCCCTGCCTTGTGCCCTGTGTTGGCTGGGATTGGCTCCAGCAGACCCCCGTGACCCTGTGTTCGGATTCAGCGGGTTGGGAAATGGATGGATGGATGGTTGGATATATGTTAATTTGTATTTTTCTAATTCTTATATTATGCAATATAAATATTTACATGCATTGCTTATCTTTTTCTGTGGCATTGAGTTAAATATATTTCATTCTGTATCATGCTATACTTCATATAGTTTCCATATTTTTTAATGGCATATTTGTGCTTTTCATGTCCATAACAGTCTGTATGATACATGCAAATTTTTTTCAAAGGTTACCTATCGAACTAAGTCCATTAAACCAACTCACAGAGTTCACTAAGTCAGTACGCTGCTTTGTTCACCTTTTCCGACTGCAAGAAGCACACTTCAGCTGCATTTAATTTTGGTCTTGATACATTGCAAGTCCACAGCTCTGAGGCCCACTGAAACAGCACTAAACTGAAAAAGTAGTTTTGTTGCCATAAATAAGTACTAAAACCAGATTATCACAGGATCACCCCCAGCTGAAAGTACACTGCATCCAAACCCATCACATAAAGCAAAGATCAATCTTGAAACATAGTTAACAACTTGTTCCACAAAAATAACTAACTTAGACGCTCTCATGATTTACTTAGAACATACCATCAATATTGGACACTGATTTTTATATGACAGTGGCTTATATATTGCCACACTGATTATGTCACTCGACATGATGACCTCACATCTTGATGACAGGAATACAGAATGGCAGCGGCCACTAGTAAAAGAAATGGTATAATTATATATAAAAAGCAAAGCAATAAAATATGTCTTAAAAAAATTACAAAATACTAAGAATCATAACAGATGAATTATAGATTTGGCACCTAAATGAACTGCTTATTTCTTTTTTGAAACATTATTGACAATGTTTATTCATTTTATTATTATTACCATGTGATCATCAACATGTTCACAACAAAGGTGTCCACTGCCAGACATACGTGATGTTATTGTGTCACTCTGTTTATAACATTGGACTGTAAGATTGTGTTGTTGAAGCTTTGAGTAAATTTTGAAAAAAAAAAACAAAATACGGAAAGCACTTGAGCTATTTATTACTAACAATTCTAATATACTGTGAGGATGTTTTATTTGTTTTTTTTTTTTTAATTTGACTTCTGTTTTGGGGTTTGACGATTAGTTTTGGTTTGCATTTTGATCCCTTCCTTCTAAAAGACAATTAGCAAGCTTCTTTTGCCATTTTCCTCTTCCCAGTTATCCTTTTTGGCCACTAGAATACAATTTTGAACACCCTTTATCTTGTGTTTATAACACCAAAATGTGGTTTACACATGATAACCAGTTAGTTGGGGTACTTTTAATATTTTACTGCAAAGGAACCTAAGAAAATAGGCTTGCTTAATATATGAAAAAAAGTTTCATGAATGGAAAGTCTTCTAAAATAAATTTTCCATTAAAATTTGGTACAGATACAGTATTCCTCTACAGTACTTAATTATGCCAAAACTACAATCTACCTATTTGTAAGGACATAATGGGAATAGATATCAGATAAGTAGATTGCAGTTTAAATAATTCCGACTAAAAGTATTATCCCGTAAACATACCTTTACATATACTGTAAGAGTAAAAAAGATAAAACACTGAATTCAGCCCACCTACAATAGTGTCAGAAAAACTGCATCGATGCCTGAAATCACAAAAGACAACCTCTCCCTCCCTCACTCACAAGACAGATGTCTACATGTGTAAGGTATTCAGAAAACAAACCATATGTTTGACATCAGACAACATAATCCATGCACCTCAGGGGATATCAGACTTGAAATGTATGGCTTATTTTCTACAATAGTAAGTCCTTTTGTTCTGTTTACAGTGCACATTATGTCTCAGAGTGTAGTCTTTTTCTTAGACAGATTTGTTAGCTTTCATCTGCATGCTTTCTTGTTAAATCACAACTCCCAATTTCAATGTGTAGTCCAAATCAAATAAAATACAAACATATAATATTTTCATTGCTAAAGATAACATTAGGCTAGCCTGACTTTTTGATTGATAGTTAAAAGAATCAGGACAATTGAAATACAGATTGTGTTCATTATAAAAGATATACAGTGCTGCAATCTTTTTTTTTATATGATTAACCTTTCATTAACCAAAAAATGGTGTGTGAAAGGTCAATCATATATAGTACATGTTTCAATAAGCTGCCCCACCTGCCAAGTTTGCAATACTAGTCTGAACAGCAAATATTTTCAAAAGTTGCACTTAACCAAAAGGCAGCTGCTATAAGCTAGTCACACTGGGGCTCTAGCAAAGGTGTCATTATGGACTGTTCACAGGTCATAGAGATTTTAAGAAAGTACCAAAGGGATATAGATAGTAGTTTAATTGCTTAGTGTCATTTTAGCATATGTGGAAGATAGCCCGGACACAGACAGGCAGACACCGAAGGTTCAACCACTACACACGGTTTATTATACATTATTTACATAAAGTGTAGCATGCACAACCCAGTGCCTCAGCACCAATCACCCTTAGTCTAGAGTTTTATGCTCACCCGGATGTGCTCCAGGTGCCTCCCGATGAACTTCCACCAGCACTTCCTGGTGTGGTGGAAGTGCCAGCTGAGCACCCGGAAGCACTCCAGGTGTCCCTGGTATTCCTACTGCCAGCACCTCTGGGTGTTGGCGGAAGTGCTGACGTCCAGGGTTCCTCAGGCATTCAGGCACCCCCTGGCAGTGACCATGGGCCCCTATAGGGTTGAGCTTCCATGCTCTGTTCCCGTGGTCCCCATACCAACCAGGGCGGCTGCCCCCTTGTGGTCCAGAGGAGGTGTAATCCCTCTTCTGGTCCTTCCTGGCGTCCCGGCTGGGTATTGCCCCCAGCTGCTCGCCACACACGAGACACTTCATTTATTCATTTATTCATTCATTCATTCATATTTTATAACTACACTCTTGAGTCATAGTGTGCCTTACTTTTAGCACTGGATTCAAAAAGTAAAAAATCCTTAACATGAAGTTAGTGCACTCGATGGCAGTTTTATGGAAAGAACCAAACTTACTGACAGAGGCTGTTTTAATAATGCCAGTCAGTCTAATTTGAAAGTGTTTTATTATAAAGGAGGAAACTGGAGAAGACCCAGGCAGATACAGAGAGAATGTGGATATTCCACCAGGACTTTGGTAGCTGTTACCATGCCAAATTTTACCATATCAGATATTATTAAAAACAAGTGAGATTTTCAGTGCCATAAGGAATCAAATGTTTTCATGAGTTTGATTACCGATAGTCCAGATTAAAGAGTAAGTGAATCTTAATTCTGCGGTGGGTTGGCACCCTGCCCGGGATTGGTTCCTGCCTTGTGCCCTGTGTTGGCTGGGATTGGCTCCAGCAGACCCCTGTGACCCAGTGTTCGGATTCAGCGGGTTGGAAAATGGATGGATGGATGGATGTCTCTTAATTGTTAATGTCTCTAACCTCTTAAAACATTTTGAACATTAAAACAGAAGATCAATCATAAAATTGGGTAATCGCAAAAATCGTTTCATTTTAGTGCCAGTCTTTTTTAAGGTAAAGAGGAGCAGTACAGGTTTTTCTGGGCTACCTCTGGATGAGGAAGTGATGGGACAGCAATAGCATTTCTGAGTTTGGCTGTTTGTACCAGGTGTTATATATATTGTAATGATTCAGGGTGTGTGACAAATGGAGAAATGGAATTGGCGCTCTGCAGAAGGTTAGGAGTAGCCTGTTGGTTTCTTCAGCAGAAAGACACACTACCTTCATAATCAAACACTACTTAGGGCCTGTTTATACTTCATGCTCAGAACGTGTATGCACACACGTCAAAGCTGCCACGCGTTCCCAGTGTTCATTTGACGCGCCCTCTGTGCACATCCTAAAAAATTAACGTGACGCATGCGTGAGTTGCAGTACCACCAAAAAGTGAGGGGTCACAGTGTGATCAAGTCGGAATGTGATGTCAGAGTCTCTGTTTACTATCTACATGTGACAGAAAGCTGCTTTACGGATTGTACAGGATCGATGTGCTTGCTTCAATGTTTGATGAATGGTTTGATGTGGTGAAGCAAAATGCCGACATACAAATGCATTCGTGGTGCTTTTATATTCAAGCGTTGCACATTCCCCAATGTAATGACACAATACATTTTAAAAGTCTCACATACCATCTTCTGTGTTGTCTTTTTTTTTGCACCTTCACAACATAATCTGAATGTACGGCAGTGTATTTGAGCCACAGAGGAAACAATTAAGGACACAGTGAAAAAGTCTATTTTGCGATTAAACTAGAAATTTCAGTTTAAATCCTGAAATGTCCACTTTAACCTTCTAGTTTGCTTTATAATTAAAGTAGACTGTCGTAAACATCAGCTTAAAACCGACCCAGTTGTTAATTGCTACATGCTTCTGGGGCTTACTCCTGAACTGACAGTAGCATTCGCCATACAGAACACATTACATTTATGATATTCCAGCTCTCTCCACCTTTAGAATCCATAGATTTATACTTGATATCACTTTCATGATGAAATGCATTAAAGTATTAAAGCATGTATGTGACATTTTACAGATAAGTCGTTAACTTCATTTAAATAATGAATACTGATAATAGAGTGGAACCTCGGTTCACGAACGTCTCGGTACACATACAAATCGTTTTACGACCAAAAAGTTCGCCAAACTTTTGCATCTGTTCACGACCACACACTTGGTATACGAACAAGCCAGTTTCCCTTTCGGTTTGTACATGTTCTGTCTCTCCCTGTGCATTTCCTGTGCAGTGAGCAAGAGAGAGAGAGCAAGAAAGCGTGACACACACACGAGAGAGAGACACACACACACACAGGCAGCGCGAGAGAGAGAGAGAGAGAGAGACACACACATACACACAGGCAGCGTGAGAGAGAGAGAGAGACACACACACACACAGGTAGCGCGCGAGAGAGAGAGACACACACACACACACAGGCAACGCGAGAGAGAGAGAGACACACACACACAGGCAGCGTGAGAGAGAGTGCTGGACACATAAGGTAGGAAGGCAGTTAAAGAATGCAATGGGCTTGTTTTTGTTTTCACTTCTGTTTACAGCGATCGGTTCGTAGAGTGCATTGTTGCAATGTTACTTTTCTTGGTGGTTTATTAAATTACGGATTTTTTCAGATGTTTATTTTTTTCCCTGTGCTTAAAACTCATTAAAAAAAGTGTTTTTAGCCAGCGGTTGATAGCGCTATAATACGAACTATTGCAGTGTTAGTTTTCTCTGTTGTTCAAGGTTTTCTCAGTGTTATTCAATGTTTTTACATTTAGTGTACTATTACGCTGTGCATTCTGTGGTTTAATTAACTATATATAATACTTAAACAATATATATAATTACATACAGTTTGTATGGTCTAGAAGGGATTAATTGAGTTTACATACAATCCTATGGGGGAAATTACTTCGGTTCATGACCAAATCGGGTTACGACCAGAGTTTTGGAACGAATTATGTTCGTGAACTGAGGTTCCACTGTAATTACACATGTGGGAGCGGCACGGTAGCAGAGAATTAGGGCTGCTGCCTCGAAGGGAGTCATGTCCCTTGTGTTCCCTATCTGCATGTTTTCCTGATGGGTTTCCACAGTGTACTCCTCACAAAGAAAAAAAATGACACTAGTGTATGTGTATGCTTCTGTTCACCTTGCGATGAGCTGATACCCTGTCCAGGGATTGTTTCTGTCTTGCGTCTGATGTTTGCTGGAATGGGTGAATCCCTGGATTAATGGATATAATCATTAAACATCCTTTTCAGAGATATTGTGCCAAGGTGTACTCGGAATTTAATGGATGTTTCAGGCAATTAACAACACAACTAAGCAGAATGTTTTGTCACCGTGATGATATCTCGCACTGCCACTGGGTTCTAATCTTCCAGATTTACTTAAAGTACACGCGCAAGTATAAACAGCAGCAGTAGTGTCCGCTGGAGCACGCGTTGTGTCACATAAAGTATAAACCTGGCCTTAATCATGTTCAGGAGTTCTGTTTCTGTACATGCAGGCTGAGCTAACCAAATACCACAGTCCAAACCTGAGACTTGCTGACGTCCATGGACTTTTGCAGCAGAGGGACATGTTCAAAGTGTTTCTCTAAATCCTCTCTCTGCAACCTCCAACCTGCCCCAAAACTCTCTCTTTATTATCCAGCTTCTCAAGATTACCCTTCTGACACTCCTTGGTCACCTGAGGAGCACATCATTCCCAACTCTGAACCCAGGATATTCCAATGCAAGAAAGTTCCATCTCAGCTGTAGGTCACTATATCCATTTTTATAGCCTTGTTGGGCATCTGTGCAGCACAATAATCAAATTACAATTAAATGTTTCATATTAAATGTTAAAAGCTGAAGCAGCATACATTTGAATAATTAAATTGATGTGTTCATGTGCATTATCTGAAAATTATACACTTCTCTTCAAAATTGCAAAGTGCCATAGCACTCTATCCTACTCATCCCCTGGTGGCATTGGGTAAAATTTCAATGTGGTTAAAATCCATCCATCCATTCATTATCCAACCCACTATATCCTAACTAAAGGGTTACGGGGGTCTGCCGGAGCCAATCCCAGCCAACACAGGGCGCAAGGCAGGAAACAAACACCATGCAGGGCGTCAGCCCACTGCAGGGCACAGACACACACACACACACACATCAGGCACACACTAGGGACAATTTAGGATTGGCAATGCACCTAAACTGCATGTCTTTGGACTGTGGGAGGAAACCGGAGCACCCGGAGGAAACCCACACAGACACGGAGAGAACATGCAAACTCCACGCAGGGAGGATCAGGAAAGCGAACCCTTAAGTATTTTTAGAAAAGATTGCAATCATTAAAGCCATACGAAAAATCTTTTTGGTGATTATTATAGGTTATTTCCAAAGCTACCAGAAACAATAATAAATGTTTTGATCAGAAATGGGTGATTCAGTCAATATAGCATGGCAGTCCCTATTTGCTTAACATTTGAAATATATAGTAAGTTTTGATTTTCTGTGCCCTGTCACTAATAACTGCACTGCGTTCTAACTTATTCTTAGTAATTGTGGTTTTCTGAGTGAAGAAGTCCCTCTAGTATGAGATGTACCCTTAACCAGCTTTCATCTGTGCCTTTGTGTACTTGTTAAAGAATTCATTTTAAATTTACAGCAGACATAATTTAAATAGCTGTAACATTTAATCTTTACATTTATTTACATGAAAAATATTAAGCTCTTACAGTTTTCTTCATAGTTCATAACCCATAGTCTTGAATACAGTCTAGTAGCCCTTCTCTGGACTTTATTCCTGCTATTATGCCCCTTTTAATACAAACTATATAATTCCTTTCTGTAATATAGAGAAAAACAGCACACAATATTCTTTAACAAATGTCAGAAATAGTTTGTAAATATTAATAATGATACCCTGCTTTACTTGTACTCAACTCAGTGCTGTGTAACTAAACATCCTTTCAACCTTTTTAATCAATTCTGCACATTGTACAGATTTGGACAACGATGAGTCCACTGCAACATTCTCTCTTACTTTCCTTGTATAAACCTTTACAATTATTGGCATTAAACCTTATGTGTCACATATCTGACAAGTCTGAAATCTTTTCAAGTTCAGTTGTATTCACTGCAGGGTATCCACCAATTTGCCTAATCTATAAACCTAGTAATATTTACAGTTCAAAGAGCAAAGGTAAGACCACCAGACTGAATTATTAATGTCATCTGCTGTTTGTTTAATGTTTATCTGGATCTTTTTTATTAATTTAATATAATAGATTTCCAGTAATAATGGCTTTGAGGCCCAACTTTTATCATTGTATCCGGAATAGAATCTTCACACAGTAAAATAGTGCTTTCTGTGTTTAAACCAATTTTGCACCCATCTACACATTTCACCCTTAATATCCTCAACATGTAGGTTTGCCAAGCAGCATTACACAGTGGAGGTTGTCTTGCTTTTATAGTAGGCCAGAACCGGAAGTGACGTTCTTGTAGTCATTACCAGAATTGACGTCATTGAGCCAGAACCAGAAGTTATGTCTTCAGGGCCGGACTCAGGCAGAACTTCCTGTATTTGAGCTGCAGGAATATCAGAAGAAAGATTAGTGTACCCTGATGCATCCTGGCCTGGCGTGGTATTACCTTTGATCGGTCCCTCTAGCTGTCTCCCATGTGTATGTGTGTGACACTGTATAAGACGTAATTATTTGTTACATGGTGCTAGCTTGCTCCCAAATGGACCAATCTTAAACAATATGCAGTAAGCAGTGACTCATCGCTTGATCTTCACTCATGCAAGGAAAAATAAAATTTCCAATTAAAAATATTCTAGTCGCTATTTTTTAATTACTGTAAGATACCTTTTTAAGTATTACTAATTTCCTTTTTGTTTAGACACAGTATCCAAAGGTCATGTCTATTAGGATACAATAGTGTACCAGAATGAGACAGGGATGGTCATTAAGCAATAATGGTCTTGTCCTTCACATTTTTAAGTAAAAAGATCAGGTGGCAGACTAGATCTTTAATTTCCTAGGGCTAAGCTGACATGCAGTTTAATGGGAACCAAATGAAAGGAAAGGTTTATGAGAGGACGCTGGTACATGAAGGAAGATATTGAATGAGACTCCCTGTGGACAGCATAAGTATGTATACCAATCAAAAATGCTTTTCTAAAAGGCTTATGGAAAAACTGTCTAAGCAAATACAAACCCTGATATTTTCCCAGAGTCTTGAAAGACAGAAAATGCCTATAAACATGAACAAGGTATGGAAGACCAGATGTTCCCCAGCAGCTGCATGTGCTTTGAGAGGTTCGCTACTGTGCTGCAGACTGAAATAGGAAACACATTGATCCCTGATATATATTTGACACATGACTAAAGAAGCAGGTGTTTTCAATGAAAGGGTAACAATGGCTTGTAAGATCATGCTAAAAAATGCATTGCTCTATGGCAGTTTGTCAAACCACATCCCCATTTAAACTAGCAATGCGTTTGTTTTTTTTTAGCATTTTGTGGGAAGTGTTATTAAATGATTGCTTTTACTGGAATAGCCTCATTGGTAAGTGTGAAGCATAAATCTGAAACCTGCTGTTAGACGAGTGCAACTTTGAACACTATCGGCAATTTCTCAACATTTGTTGGACCACCTTTGACAAAATGGTTGTGATTATCCAAAGGCTCACGCTGTGTTTAGGTTATGTGGTTGTTTTCAGTCTAAATATATATAATAATTCTTTTTACTTTACAGTATGTCCATTAGTTTTAGCACACTGACTTCTTGATCTAAAATACCATTTCATCGTACATATAACAGTAAATACTTATAGAATATGCACTATGCAAAATCTCGACAGGTGAACTAATGCTAAAGAAATCTATTAGAAAATTACTGACAGCAATTTAGCAATTTCTGTTAAAACAGCAGTTTATTGAATTTTTTGAGCAAAAATAATGCTTCTTGTAATCTAGCTAAGAATAAGATCAAAGTGTGTATAAAAACATTTACACTTACCTGTTCTGATTTTCAGGTCTTTTCTGAGTATTTGTAATTTTTTTTTGCTTACCTTGTGTTTTGAATTCAATGTTTGTTTATATTTTATGGACAATTGATTGTTTTAAGTGTGTCTTTATTTTTCAGTTTTGGTTTGCTTCTTCAATCTGTGCTAATCAGAAAAAATGAACAATAAGCTCCTTTTAATGGAAGGATGTTCTTAACAATCACACCTTTCCCATCTAAGACCACTTAACTATTTTGGCATTAGTAGAAAGAACTTTATGTTAAAGATGTCACACATATGTAATATTCAAACATTCTATGCATTAAACGTTTGGTAGTTAAATCACTTAAACCTTTGAAACACAAGGAAAGAATGTTGATAATGTCACTTAACTTGCCTGTGTTCTGATTCCTGAAAATTCTACAATATCTTCATATTTTACATCACATTGTGTAAACATAGCAGCAGGTATGATGAGTGCCTCACAAGACAGTGGTCAAAGTATGAAAGTGTCAGTTTCAGCTAGGAAGAGAAGCCTTCAAGCTGCAAGTTGAGTGGCAGTAAGAAAGTCATTGCTAAAATTGCAGAATAAGAAAAAGTGGCTTGCCTTGGCCAGAAACCACCACCATTCTCCATGTACTCTGAAATTAAAGCATAGAACAGTGGTTCTCAATCTGTGGGGCGGGCCCCCCCTAAGGGGGCGCGAAGTAACAAAAAGGGGGGCGCGATGATGTGAAAAAAAAGAAAACGAATCAAAAATATGAAAAATACATCTATTCAAACCAAAACAAATTAACTTAAACTACATTCTGATACTAGAAAAATAGAGTTAGGTAAATGTCGATAAAAGTTTAGTAGGTATAATAAAATATGCATCTATGATATATCATTAATTAAAGAAGAACAAATTGGTATTAGTGGGCTTCTTTCAAAAAATGTTAGGGGGGCGCGATTAAAACTGTTATGAAAACTCAGGTCGCAAATACTTAAAGGTTGAGAAACGCTGGCATAGAACAAAATAAACAATTGGAGACTATAGATACTATACAGCTGTTAAGCAGTACCTGAAGCTGCTGTCCTATGAGGTGCTTATCAAGCAAGCTTTTGTCTCTTAGAAACTTGTCTTCTTAATCTGTTGAGGCGTTGGTTGGCCAGACCTGTTCCTAAATGTGTTTCCTCCAGTTTCCAAATTCCTATTAATAGTGTAGGAAACTGAGCTCATTGGAACCTTGGCTTTCTTTGCAATTTCTCTAAAGTAAAGATCTACAGTTTTAAGGGTTATACATTGTCTTCTTCCTTTCTTTTTTGTTAATAGACCTTTTCTTGCCATTATGACAGCAATACACAGTGCAGTGTAATATTGCCCAAGTAACGCTTCAGATGGTATATCAAAACAGTTTGTTCCATCATTGCTTTTAAACAGAGCATTAGTAAGTAATCATCAAAATTGGGGATACCTGTAGGAATTGTTTGCATCAATTAATTAATTTCCATTGTGGCAGAAGAGCTTTAAGTTGTTCTCTGAAAATGACCTTTATGTATAACTGTGAAAATTACATTATTTTTCAGCTTTTTTAGTAAACTAAACTTTTTTTTAACCAATGGCAGTTTACCACTAACCTTTGTACCAGTTCAGGTTATTCACTAGACTTAAACGGCTTAAATTTAAATAAAAACTGGAAAAACTGTTTAAAAACAGTGTAAATTAGTTACCAAGTATTTAAGTTTTAATGAAAAAATCTGTAAACTGTGGGAGCAAACAAAATTTCGTAGAAACACTTGTATGACTACAAGGAGAAAATGTAAACCTTAAACTGGGGTCACCTTATGTGTGAATTGAAATTGAGCCTACTTAAGTTACCAGGGACACAGGACTGGAGATCAGCATCACAAAGATCAAGAGTCTGTGAGTGAACTCCATTCACCACCAATGAACAGGCCGTTGAAGTCGTGGACTGTTCACATGCTTAGGCAGTATAGGTAGCAGAACAGGAGGGACAGACAAAGATGTGAACATTTGGCTCACTAAAGCATGCCAGGCCATTGTTGACCTGAAATTAGTGAGGAGGAATAAGAACCTTAGTTTCATACCAAGCAGACCTGCTTTCCATGCCATGCCTTGGAATGGAACCCTCAAGGAAAAAGGAAAGGAAGAACACCTGTCCTGACATGGAGAAGAACCATTAAGTCAAAACTCAAGACCATCGGTCTATCCTGGGGAATGACGAAGTGGATAGCAAAAGATAGAGAGAGATGGAAACTTACAGTGAAGGCCCTATGCTCCAGCTGGAGTGAAACAGAATAACGAAATACTGTACATGTGTTAAGGGGGCAGTGCTAAATTCAGCACCAGCTGCTTTTCACATTAGCAGTTATATTTATAAAAGATCATGAACACCAAACAAAATTTTTAGTTAAACATGTTTTTATTTTAAAACAAACTATTGTAACATTTGGTTTACTATATAGTATGGATGTAATATGAAAGTGAAATTTTGACATTTCCATATATGTTATGTATTTTATTCTGTCATGTTTGTATAGTTTGTACAGTACAATTTTATATATTTTATACAAATATAAAATATTAAGTGTATTTATAAAGAATAGTATATTTAGCATATTTTGATAATTAATTATAAAGCTTTATGTGATTATTGCATGTAAATAAGTATATGAATACCTAGTTAAATAGCTATTACCACACTGGTATTTTTGCAGTTGATGACTGAAACAGGAGACAGTAAATTTAAAAAAACCTTACTGACAAACTGAGAAACATAACAAATGTTTTCTGTTCTACATACTATTGCTGTATCTAAAACCACAAACATGATCACAGGAAATCAAAAGGCCGGCAAAATGGTAAGATTAAAAATTACTAAACTGCCTCCAGCTCTACTGATGATTCATTAGTGTGTACCCCATAAGGCATTTATCCAAGCTTTACAAAATCAGACATAAAGAGGTAATTAGCTATGCGCAATTGGTGTTAAGTGTTACCAGGACACCAGATGTGTTTAAGGAAAATAAATAAATACTTATATACTGTAAACAGATATATTTGAAATCAGATACAGTATTACAAATGTTGCTAAATAAAATAATTTTCAATGTTTGTTTCTTATGTTAATGTGAATCTTGATCCAATTTGAAAAGTATCTAGAAAATGCAAATAATGCATAATGTACAGTGTTACGTGCCTTTAGTCATTCTCACTAGTTTTTACATACTGTAGGCTTTCAAATTAAGGGGATATATAAAGCAAAAAAATCCCTGGAATTCAGACTTTAATGTTTCAAAGAGCATTTAAACTATGTTGATTAAAACATTATAACTTAGTGAAAAAGTAACTGTTGTAAATTAAAATCAGAATGTCTGAAACAGAGCTACTGTAAATCTGTTGGTAAACTATATCCATTATATATTCATGTATATCTAATTATATATTCTTGTTTATTTTTGTTTGGTGATGACCCTAGACAGATTTTCCCCTCTAACATTTAATAACAAGTGTACTTAGATGAAATCAGGTACTCTTGGAATTTGACAGCTTTTTTGCGCTCTTTGTGATGCAATACGAAATTGAAATTTGTCCTTGGAGTTTTGAGCACATGATTTACATTTACCTGTTACATTGTAGATCAGTGGTGGGAAGTATTCCCCCTAGGTGTAACGAGTATAATAATAAACATAGTTAATATCTAAGAACGGGGTGGAGGGTTGTCCCCCTTGGTGATCTGAGTGCATCAGTATTGGGATAGGGATTTCAAGGGCGCAATTACTGTGGGAGGTGCGGGTGCTTATTTTTGCTAGTGATGCTTTGGGTTGAGAAACACTCGGTTAAAGCAAAAACTAAATGATTTAAATATCTATGTAAAAATGGAAAAGTTCTAACAGTATTTTAGTTTTATTTTATTTAATTAGTTTCAATCATAATCAGTGTTTGACTCATCTCAAAAATACATTCAGTAAAGCAGCATAATTTAGTGGATAGACCTGGCGAGCTTTGTTGGGCTGAACGGCCTGTTCTTGTCTTGATTGTTGTAATGTTTTAATACAAAAGGGGTAATTTACATTTTGTTTTGCCGTTGCCCATATTTCCACATTGGTAAAACTCAATATTGCATATGTTGCAGGATCTTAGAACATAAAAGCAACATACTCACTCATTCTTAAAAGCACCCAGTGTCTTGACACTTTAATGATAAAATGCCCACCAAAGTGCAGCTGAAGTACTCCATTACTGAAGCTGTTATTAAACCACACCCCAGAGGCAGAGATTACAACAATCTTCTATTAAGGACAGAGGCATACCGGATCTACAAATTGAGAACAGTTACTCCAGGTGGGCTCAGTGAGATCTTATAATTGAGTTGTTACCTCTGATCTTTGGTAAGATTAAATGCAGCTTTTTAGATTCTCCATTAAGCGAGTCCAAAAGTCTCTTTGTTGTCCTGTTTAGTCAGATACTGTATGTGTAAGGGGAATTATTTATTAGTATTGTTTAACTTTGGCTCATTCATGGATGCCCTGTAATTTCATATTGATATAATCATTTTTAGCTAAGATCTATATTAAGCATTCAAGTTGGGCCTATCTTGGCTGGTCACCTGTATAACCTGATAATTTGGAAACTCATGAGTATTAACTTTACGGCACTAATATATAAAATTTCATATTATAAATTACATGCAGCTATATCTCTAACAGGATTATGAAGTCTTTTACAGCCACGATGAAGGACTGACATTGTCTGAAACGCGTCGAAAAGTCAAAGCTTCTATGTGAATTATGGTGTCTACCGCAAACTTTGGCAACTGATCATGACTGCACATCAGTGGATTTGCTACTCTTTCAGGAATGCTGATATGGACTTTGTCTTTGAATTGATGCTCATTCCTTTGTGCCTGCACGTTTGTTTTTGTAATATTTATTATGTATTAGTTTAAGATTCTTTTCTCTTCTTTTTGTTTATTTTGTTCACCAGATTTATTATATTTTACTGATATTGAACTGCTTAGGTCAATAATATTTGTTTATTCTTAGCAGCTCAATCAACTCTTAATTGACAGTTGTTTATTATTACTCATTTTGAATATACCAACAACTGCAGCAACTGACCCCAGCACTATGGCAAAATGTACTTCCTACCATCGGTTTCTTGAACCTGCCCAATTCACTATGGAGTAATATGGAGCTAGAGGCTATTTCAGTAGTATTGGATATAAGACAAGAAGCAAAGCAACATAGGGCACCCATCTATTGTAGATACACAGTTATACTATGGTGCTACTCATTATACATACTTGTGGAAGCCAGTTAATTAGGTACACTTGAACAACTTTTCCCATTATAACAGCCTGAAATCTTAGAGGTGTGGATTCAACAAGGTTTTGGAAACATCCCTTTAGGATATTGGTTCATTGGTTCAGGCCAACTCTGGAGATTCTTTGACTACACATTCATACTGCAGACGTCCTGCTCCACCTTATACCAAACACTGAACTGAAATGTTTGAACTATGCCTACCATTGAAGGTATTGCCATATTCATGAAAGGAGTTGACGTGGCACATTATGTTGCTGGAAGTATTCATTTAACAAATGATAGACTATGGCTATAATGGGATGTACATGGTCAGCACAAATGCTTAGGTATGCTCTGGTGTAGAAACAATGCAAGCTGGTATTAAGAGGGCTAATGTATAGCAAGAAAACATTCCTTACACCAGTACACTATCACCTGTACCAATGACATAATGGTGGATGAATCCATGAATTCACACAGCAGACTTTAGAAGGAGATCTAAATGTTCACACTTGTGACACTTATGTCATACTGACTACATTCGATTAATTAAATTCACACATTCAATTCAATTGAACATCCAAAACAAAAGCAAAAGTAAAACCTCAAAAGGAATAAGCAGTCCGCATTGTCAATAGCTGTACAATTCATTCATTTCAAACTTAACAAGTTCAAGATCACAGGAGTAGAGCCCAGCAGCACTGACACAAGATGGTAACCAGCATTGGTCCATTGCAAGACACATGTATGGACACACAAACAGCTACCTAATTCAGACCAGTTTGGAATGACCTATTGATCGGTCATGTACAGTAGAAACTGTGACAGGGCCATTCCTGTTCATTCTTAGTTGTAATGAGGCTGCTGTGTGCTTCACATCACACTTAGCGTTGAGCTTATTACGATACTGCAGAGCTTGCTATATTTTATTCCAATTTTTATATGAGGCCCCAATTCTACCAAAAAACTTTCCATGAGGACATCTACAACCATCATGTCTTTTCTTATCATCATATAAACATTCTGAAAGAGTTTCATCAAATTACTTTTTGACAAGAGTGAAATTCAAATTATATTTCATTAAATGATTGAAATTAACCACCATTTTTGCGTATGTGTGTATAATTCTTAAAAGTCTAAAAAATGACCCATCTATTAAATCACATAATATAAACAATTTTTAAAATTAAGTGAAAAGATCTTTTGATCCATAACTTTAAGAATTTAAGATTAAACTCTCTTTTGACTCATTACTTTTTTAAGATATTAAGTTATATCTCTCCTATTCAGCCTTTTTAGTTTCTCCCTGAGCATCCCTACAGTCATTTTTTTGAATAAAGTAGAATTGACATTTGTTTTACCATACTAGATGATAGAAAACAAACAGATTGTGAATTTAATACAAAATCAGAAAGTGCCATTATGATTGGATCACACTCACTGTCTTTGCCAGCTCGTTTCAGACATGTCATTCCTTTTAGGAAGAATGTTATTCACGACCGCATAAGATTTCAAGACTTCCAAAAATGTCTTAACCTGGCCTTCTGTAGATATGTAACTAACTGTGCCGCAATAACTTACCCTTAAGAGCTAATTATATGTAATTTATTTTGCAAGTGAATATGGAGAATTATTTTCTGTTGACATGGTATTGATTTCTTGGTAAAAATATTTTAACTGCAATATAACATAAATGTATAACAGCACACAGGGCAACCTAAGATAAATGCTTGCAAAGCACAATGATTTAAAGTTTGTAGAATCCTTGCACTTACCCTGAATTTCTAATTAAAAAGGTTAAAAGGTTCCCCCATCTTTTATCATTTTCTATCACAAAAGGTTTTAATTGGTTTCTTTGACCGAGCAGCTATTGTTACATTAATGATTTTCACAGTAAAAAAGTGATAACATCTATTATATGGCAAATCAATTGTTGTTCAAGGACTTGAGTCCAGTTAGCATTGTCATATAGGAAAATATTTTTTTATTCTTGCTTAAATTGATGATTATCATTACTCAGATCAAAGTGGCTGAAAAGCATGCAATACATGTGAATGCTTTAAAGCAGAAGTATTCTTGCTACTTAATGTCAATAAAAAAGGTGGACAAAATAAGAATATACTGTATGGCTATAATCTATAATCTACCTTCAGCTTCTAACAGAGAATGTGTTTTTAATACAAGTCCCGATCCCTTCAAGAGAAAAGCATCTTTTGTTGCAGTAACAGTGGTTTGGATTATGTGCCCTTATGTGCTGGAGCTGTGTTTCTTAAGCTGTGTTTTGGGTTTCCATGAAAAGTTCCATAAGCCATCAGTTAAAGTACCTTCTATTAGTTGTAGCTACTGGAAAATTGCTGGGGATCAAGAGCCTAAATTTGGTGCAACCCTGATTGTGTTTTTTTGTCACACTGATATGAACTCACCCAAACGAGAAAGCCATGGTAGTTATTAAAGGTGTCTATTGTTTGATGCATGCAGTACTGCATTCGTCACAGTGCATCAAGTTATACACATTAGCTACACTGAACATATGAATATTACTGTGATTATTTTTTTATTACAAACATTATTATTATACCTGAAAACTCACTGGTTTCTGCAAGGCCACAATATAAAAGGCTTTGTGCTGACCTAAGAGCAGAAATAATTGTATTTCTATCAAACAAACTTTCATCTTGCCGAATTCTTCAAGGGCAAAGATGGGAGGATGGAGTTATGTTACCTGGTAAACATAATTCAACTTATAAAAAAATAACTTCTCTCTTCAGGAAACATGTAAAACAATATTCAACATTTATGGGCCAAAAGAAGAAAAATAAATTTCAGATGCAAAGAACTGAAAACAACTTCTTTAATAACTTCAAACCTGAATTGATCAAATGAATGAGGCAGAGAAGAGAACCAACTAAAACTTGTTATCAATCATTTACAAAATATCAATAAGTAAATTTGAAAACTGTTTTGAGAAAAGTCAGAACCCAAGAGATTTTTGCAAGATCTGGATCTATTTAAAATCAATGAACAAGTAAAGAATTAACTATTGTGAGAGATTGCCGGTAGTGTATCCCGGCCAATACCCCCACGCCGCAAGGTGGAGTCCTCCCTGCAACATGGAGGTGCCCCGAATTCCCACAGGGCATCATGGACATTAGAGTTTTCCTTCACAGCCCTGCTGGATACCGTGGGGGCCTCCAGGGGATGCTGCAGGGAGGCACAAGGATTTATATTTTCACTATAGCCCGGAAGTACTACCTCGTCACGAGGACGGAAGAAATGAAGTGCTTCCGGGCTGATGAAAAGAAGAGTTTTGATCTGACCCGGAAGTGCTAGAAAGTCATGTGGACTGAGGGACAGAGGTACTTCTGGGACAAGGGGTTTAACTCTTTCAGGGCTGATGTTGACTTTTGTCAAAAGGAGGAGTTGACTATGGTAAATCGACTGTAAACTGTGACAAAACCAACCGTTATGTTTTAGTTGGACTCTTGTTGCTAGAAGGAAAGTTGGATTCATTGGTTTGACCGAGATTTCCTGCACTCACTTGAGTAGCAAGGCGTAAACAACGGCAAAAATGGCACTGACATTTGGCGAGAGATCAAAGCGAATGTGTAAAGCAAAATACTCCGTGGACGACGTTTGTCTATTATCTCTGAACTGGACTATGACTTTTCAGACTCAGATTCTGATACAAGTGACTGAAAACGACTGTGAGGTTCCAGTGTCAGCTGACTGGTCCCCAGCTAATCATTGTACTGACAATGTTCGCCAGGGAGGACTGCCACTTAACAATGATAAGTGGTAGAAACCAGATTGCAATGCACCGCAACTTTGTCCCAGCCACACAAAGATTTTTTAAATAAATATTCAGCCCTCAAAGAGTTAAAAGGACTGTGGGAGATCCCAGCAGTGAGCCGAGTTGGGAGGAAGGGTGACTGAGCTGCTGGGAGTGGAGGATTGATTAGTGTATTTGTGATTGTTGATATATTGAGTATTGTGGAGTGGAGGGTGCTTTGTGTACATTGATGTTATAATAACTTAATCTTTGGACTTTTACTTGGTGTCTCAACGTATTGTCTGAGGGTTCAAGGGGTCGACAGCGCCCCCTATCTGTCGCACTATCTACAAGTGATAGTTTGGCTGATGCTTCCTCAAAAATGTTGTTAAAATATGTGAAGATCTATTTACCATTTGATACATTTTGTATAAAAAATATAGTGAATGTGGCATTTGAGATCCTACTGCACTTTCCTCCTATTGTATATGCTTATGTGAATGTGGATTTTTATCTCTCACTGCAACCAAAAAGAATCATCAAAATAGACTAAAAATGACATCTATAATTAAGACTGCCTCTAACAAAGCAAATGCTGATGATCTGTAAGCACATCTTTATCAGTAAGAAAGAAACTGGAAACTTTACATCCTTTCATGTTATATATCAATATATTCCTGGTTAAATATTTTTCACATAACTGTTTATTTTGTAATTTACTTTTCATTTTTTGTTTTTTTAAATTTTTATAGTGGTTCTGTGGATCAAAATAGCAAAATATTTTTGTAACAGTTACTGCAGTCCCAAAAACATTAAGAAGCACTATTAGAGTTCCATTTGGGTGGCTAATCTATATTGTTCACCTCTACTTTCCTTCTTGAGTTGCCTTTGTCCTTCTGAAGTTTCTTGCCACTGTGTGGATCTCATTTCTTCTGGCCACATACACTTGTTGCTCCAACTGAAACGTATTTAACACACCACATGCTATTAGGACTTGGTGGTTTGCTTCCACCGAATGCTCATTGATGGTGTTGCATCCATTTTTTTTCCTTTGCTTTGCAAGGTTTTCTGCATTTTTTAAGAGATGTGAAGCTGTCAGTATTACATTTACAAGTCCTAGTCACATGTCTAGTAAGTAAGAAGAGCCTGCCATTCAAACAGAATATAAAAGAGGCCAGTGGGAAGCAGAATCTAAGTTCTGCTGTTATTTTGCATGAATCTGAAGAAAAATGCTAGAAAGGCAAGAGGATGAAAGGAACTGTGTATTTATTACAAAGAGACAAAAAGGGAAGAAAAAGAGCAAAATGAAGACTTGTTTTCTTGTTCAATATTACATTTCTTTCTTATTTATTGTTTTAATGCCTTATGTATATTTTTATTCACTTGTTTCTCACAATCTGTTTTACTTCGGCTTAACGTTTTTGATTTGTAAACATATGAGGAACTACTTTGTTTTGGGCTCACTATTTATAAAGCTCTCAGTACTGAATAGGATGCGTGTCTTGAGTTGAACTTAGTTCATTTCTGGAATGAAGCACTGATTGCATATTTGACTGAACTGTATTGTACTAATAGTAATGTGATTTATAAGCTCAAAACATTTTAGAAAACAATAAATTAGTGCAGTGAACAGTAAATTAGTGCAGTGAATAATTTAAAGCGATTTTGAAATAAAATAAATTCAAGCTTAAGCCGAAGTTTATTGTCACATGTACAGAGTACAGTGACATTCTTACAAAATTTTCGTATTTAAGGTTTTCTTCAAGTTCAATATGTATCAGCTTGTAGCAGTAATAAAGCTGGTATTTAAAAGAGTAAAAAATGTAGCATGCTGCAAGGTGAAAGTGTGCTAATACAGATGCAAATTGAATTTTCCTTGTCTCTGTGTGGACAAGCCCAGTATTATGAGAAGATAAGGCATAGATTGGATATTGTAGTTGTAATTCCTGGGATACTTTCTGCCTAAATTATTAAAATAATGTGGGCATGTGTACCACTTAATAGAGGTGAAAAAAAGATTAATAAATACTGCAATGTATTCACTATAAAATCAATTATAGAGTAAGCAGAAATTAACAGACTATACAAGCAATTCAGTGGGAGAGACCACTAATCTGATAAAGTAGATGGTCAGCGTAAACAATTAGATTTGTCAGAAAATCAATAACATAGTAAAAAAAATATCAAAGATATTAAAAAACAAGCTATATATATATATATATATAAGCATTCCAGTATGCCCCCCATAATACCATACTAGTCAGAAGTACCACAAGTAACGAGTTATGTTGCAATTTTGTGATACTGCAGTTGATTCAATCAAATCTTAATTTGATTCTGGCAAAACAATAAGCCATAAATTATAAATTCCGACTTCCTGAAATCAGCATTTGTTCCAATCATATTTTGCTGTCATTTAACATGCTTAGTATACAGCATACTTAGATATTTTTTTATGAAGTATTTTTTCTAATAAATGGAATTTAAAAAATGTAAGCACATTCTGTACTTTATACACACATAATTATTATCAATCCATCTCGTTTAGGGTCTTGATAAGTCAGAGTGTATTCTGGTAGTACCTGGGAAAATGTAGGATCCCTCATGCACTCTACATATCAGGCCTGTGGAGCACTTTTATGTAACCCTATTATCATTGTTTAAGTTCATTAAATAATTCCAACTACCAGCTTTACAATCTCTATTCTCTTAAATGATGATTTTAATAACATAAAAATAGATTGGTGTTGTATCTTAATTGTTAATTGGTTGCTCTCCTTCTGAATATTATGTGAAACTGAGAGCAGGACAAAGGGGAAATGGTACACTCCGAATATCATAATTTTAGCAACAATAAATATATCTTTATTTTATATACTGTATATATATGATATTATAAATACCTCTTTATCAACAGAAAGCAGCATGTTTGATATCAGTGGACTTCATGGCAATTTTCAAAGAGTATTAGCATTTTTCAAGCAAGAATTTAAATTATAACTGAAATTTGTCAACCTAGGAAAAGGAAATAAATGTGGCAGGGATTGTAGAGAAGTTGCGAGGATGCCAAAATATTTTCACCAAATAGTCTTCTATTCAAAAATCCATATCAAAGGCAAATACATTTTGGCATAAAAATATTTTGGGGAAGAGAGATTTTTCAAAGAGCATAACTTTGAAAACATTTAGAAGAGTGTGCTGGACTATTAAAATGCAATTTGAGAGCATTAGCTTAAACAAACCACTACATCAGCAGGTACGTTGCTATCATGAAGGACTTGGGGAAAAAAGAACTCCACTCATTTTGTAATTGTACTAGATAACAATTAAAAAATGAATGAATGAGTTATGTAATTCAAAATTTGTAAATTTGTAATTGCCTCTTATTGTTGAGTGCAAAGAAAATTATGTAAGAGATTTACAGCATAGACTACTGTTTTGTTTTCTCCCTACCTGCATTATTATCAATCTTTAATTTAATATTGTTTTTTTGTATCAGTAAGGTGCTGCTGGAGTAAGTGAATTTCCCCTTGGGATTAGTAAAGTATCTATCTATCTATCTATCTATCTATCTATCTATCTATCTATCTATCTATCTATCTATCTATCTATCTATCTATCTATCTATCTATCTATCTATCTATCTATCTATCTATCTAAAGAAAGACATTTACTAATCTCTACTACTGGGAATTCAGTCCTGTCAAATGGAACTATTTATTGATCTAGTGAATACGTAATAAATGCCAGTATTATACATCATATTTGGTAGCTATCCTTATAAAAGGCAATTTATAACAAAGGGGTATTTTAAAATTGTTTAAGCACATGTTTTTTCATTGCTGTGCCAGCTTGTCACCCTTTATGACTCTACTGATTATGATGATATTTGTGAGTTGCAAGCTTCAGGAATTGTACTACCTCGTCACGAGGACGGAAGAAATGAAGTGCTTCCGGGCTGATGAAAAGAAGAGTTTTGATCTGACCCGGAAGTGCTAGAAAGTCATGTGGACTGAGGGACAGAGGTACTTCTGGGACAAGGGGTTTAACTCTTTCAGGGCTGATGTTGACTTTTGTCAAAAGGAGGAGTTGACTATGGTAAATCGACTGTAAACTGTGACAAAACCAACCGTTATGTTTTAGTTGGACTCTTGTTGCTAGAAGGAAAGTTGGATTCATTGGTTTGACCGAGATTTCCTGCACTCACTTGAGTAGCAAGGCGTAAACAACGGCAAAAATGGCACTGACATTTGGCGAGAGATCAAAGCGAATGTGTAAAGCAAAATACTCCGTGGACGACGTTTGTCTATTATCTCTGAACTGGACTATGACTTTTCAGACTCAGATTCTGATACAAGTGACTGAAAACGACTGTGAGGTTCCAGTGTCAGCTGACTGGTCCCCAGCTAATCATTGTACTGACAATGTTCGCCAGGGAGGACTGCCACTTAACAATGATAAGTGGTAGAAACCAGATTGCAATGCACCGCAACTTTGTCCCAGCCACACAAAGATTTTTTAAATAAATATTCAGCCCTCAAAGAGTTAAAAGGACTGTGGGAGATCCCAGCAGTGAGCCGAGTTGGGAGGAAGGGTGACTGAGCTGCTGGGAGTGGAGGATTGATTAGTGTATTTGTGATTGTTGATATATTGAGTATTGTGGAGTGGAGGGTGCTTTGTGTACATTGATGTTATAATAACTTAATCTTTGGACTTTTACTTGGTGTCTCAACGTATTGTCTGAGGGTTCAAGGGGTCGACAGCGCCCCCTATCTGTCGCACTATCTACAAGTGATAGTTTGGCTGATGCTTCCTCAAAAATGTTGTTAAAATATGTGAAGATCTATTTACCATTTGATACATTTTGTATAAAAAATATAGTGAATGTGGCATTTGAGATCCTACTGCACTTTCCTCCTATTGTATATGCTTATGTGAATGTGGATTTTTATCTCTCACTGCAACCAAAAAGAATCATCAAAATAGACTAAAAATGACATCTATAATTAAGACTGCCTCTAACAAAGCAAATGCTGATGATCTGTAAGCAGATCTTTATCAGTAAGAAAGAAACTGGAAACTTTACATCCTTTCATGTTATATATCAATATATTCCTGGTTAAATATTTTTCACATAACTGTTTATTTTGTAATTTACTTTTCATTTTTTGTTTTTTTAAATTTTTATAGTGGTTCTGTGGATCAAAATAGCAAAATATTTTTGTAACAATTACTGCAGTCCCAAAAACATTAAGAAGCACTATTAGAGTTCCATTTGGGTGGCTAATCTATATTGTTCACCTCTACTTTCCTTCTTGAGTTGCCTTTGTCCTTCTGAAGTTTCTTGCCACTGTGTGGATCTCATTTCTTCTGGCCACATACACTTGTTGCTCCAACTGAAACGTATTTAACACACCACATGCTATTAGGACTTGGTGGTTTGCTTCCACCGAATGCTCATTGATGGTTTGATATTTTGGGGAAGAGAGATTTTTCAAAGAGCATAACTTTGAAAACATTTAGAAGAGTGTGCTGGACTATTAAAATGCAATTTGAGAGCATTAGCTTAAACAAACCACTACATCAGCAGGTACGTTGCTATCATGAAGGACTTGGGGAAAAAAGAACTCCACTCATTTTGTAATTGTACTAGATAACAATTAAAAAATGAATGAATGAGTTATGTAATTCAAAATTTGTAAATTTGTAATTGCCTCTTATTGTTGAGTGCAAAGAAAATTATGTAAGAGATTTACAGCATAGACTACTGTTTTGTTTTCTCCCTACCTGCATTATTATCAATCTTTAATTTAATATTGTTTTTTGTATCAGTAAGGTGCTGCTGGAGTAAGTGAATTTCCCCTTGGGATTAGTAAAGTATCTATCTATCTATCTATCTATCTATCTATCTATCTATCTATCTATCTATCTATCTATCTATCTATCTATCTATCTATCTATCTATCTATCTAAAGAAAGACATTTACTAATCTCTACTACTGGGAATTCAGTCCTGTCAAATGGAACTATTTATTGATCTAGTGAATACGTAATAAATGCCAGTATTATACATCATATTTGGTAGCTATCCTTATAAAAGGCAATTTATAACAAAGGGGTATTTTAAAATTGTTTAAGCACATGTTTTTTTCATTGCTGTGCCAGCTTGTCACCCTTTATGACTCTACTGATTATGATGATATTTGTGAGTTGCAAGCTTCAGGAATTGTCATCCCATCTGCTCAAACTTTTCAACCAGCAGCTAATGAAGATAGTAGTGCCTCTGATCTTTCTTAAAAGTATAAAATAACCTCAGTCATTATTTGTGTTTTTCTTTCTTTTTTTCCTCAAAAACATATGACTTCAGACACACCCACACACAAATGAGGGGCAGCAGAGAAAGGATAGCACAGCTATAAAAATAGAAAACAATGAAAGACCAAAACATCTCTTGTGGGTGTGTATAAACTAGACTCCATGCCCTTCAGGCACGGCAGAGAGCTTGCTTACCCTCCAGACACATAATGTTTATCAATTACTAGAGCTGAGTCATATAAATCAGTGATCACCCTGCACATACTGAGACTCAGAGTGTCCTTCTTTGCTTCTGTGCACAATGTGACCCATCTGTTTTACATCTTATTTCTAAAAGATGAACTAAACTATTGCTTTCTACACTTCTGGACATGTATTGTAGCAACCATTTATAATTTTGCATTTACTGTCTGTACATGAAATTTGTCTTCTTTTGAACTGTACTTTGATCAAGTTCTCCGGAAGATTTTAAGATTATTTTGAGAGAGTTACTTCCTGTTTAACTGACTTCCAACAAATTATACGCTTATTTGTGCATAATATGTAAATATGAAAACACTTTTTATCTCATGCAAACAACTCTCAAATGACACTCAATATAAAACAACAATGACTGGATTGGGCCCATGTTTTTTTTTTTGTAGTGGACTGGCACTCTCCGGGGGGTCTGTATCGACCTTGTGCCTGTTCTGCTGGCTTGAATTGGATAACAGGTTACAAAGTGAAAAGATGAATTACTAAGTAAACAGCAAAATGCTCTTTAGAATTCTGGCTTGTGTCATGATCTAGGGGCACTTAGCCATACCATTCTGAACGTATGTTTTTTAGCCTGTTCATTCATTCAAAATATTGGACACCAACTACATTCCCACCAGGAGTTACGTCACAGGAAACATTTTGCATTTAAGCAGGTAGAAAGCAAAGCCTTATTGTTACAACATTCTTCTGTGAGGACTAGTCACATCAAAAACATAATGATTATAGGGAAACATTTAAGGTTTAGAAAAAAAAATGGAGTTTTTGCAAAGGAGAAAAGAAGAATATTTGAAAAAAATAAGAAAAGCATACTGCTTCAAAGATGAGAAAAAACTTTTTGTATATTTTTGGTTTTTTTTCCCTGGTTTTGATCTTAGAGCTCCAGTCTTTGTGAGTTCAGCTTTTTCCTTTGCTTAGCGATCATTTTGAAGTAAAATTTTCAATTTTAGACTCTGATAAGACATTAGCTTTTTTTCAAACAAAAAAATACCAATCTAGCAACCAAGGAATCCTTTTTTTTACTTTCCTGGTCAGCTGGATCATGACTTGCTGAAGGAAAACAGTAAAGTCTTACTAATCAGTGGGTGATCTTGACTAAGAACTTTTATGCTTTTACATTATTTATCTAGCCGCTTCCTCCTACAGTCCAAACACGTGCAGTCAGGATATTGGAGACTCTAAACTGTCCAATGAGAATAAACAGGGTATGTTTTGAGACTTTATTCAGGATTATAGTAGAGAAAACTTTACAATAATTATGAAGCCAGTCATCAGTTAAGAATCATAGATAAATAGGTTGGGGAACTCTGAATGCACACTGCCCAATATATTCCCATACTTTATATACCAATATTGAGGCTCTATGTACTAATGGTCATAGGTACCACTGTTTTTGAGAGAGCTCAGATCCTTCACTGAATGCGCTTTGCAGATGTTTTGATTTCAACTTAGTGTAGCAGGAGCATTCTGTTCATCAGCAGCCATACCACCTGCTAATCAGAACAGGTCATCCACCTGAAGCTAGGCATGGTCGAGCCTGGCCAGTACTTGGATGAGAGACAATCCCGGAAAAGGTGGGTTTTTGCTGGAAGAAGTGTTGACGATCCCAGCAGGGGACTCTTACTGTGTGATCTGGGTTTGGCTCTCAATGCCCTGGTGCAGTGACAGGAATACTGTGCTGTAAATATTGTGCCATCCTTTGGATGGGACGCAAAACCCAGGTCCTGACTCTCTGTGGTCATTAAAGATCCCTGGGCATCTTTCAAAAAGAGTAGGGTGTATCCTGATGTCCTAGCAATACTCTTCCATTGTGGCCCCCTAATCATTCTCTTTCTAAGTATCTCTCTCACCCATTCACCACCTAATAGCTAATGTGTGGGGAGTGTACTGTCTCAATAATGTGTACCATCGCACCATCCAGGTGGGTGCTACACACTGGTGGCGGTTGAGGTGGTTCCTCTCTGTCTATGTAAAGCACTTTGAGTAGTGAGAAAAACGATATATAAATGTATGTGTCAATTTACCGAGCAAACAAAATTATGACAGATGAGACAAGAAACTAAATAAAATTATAAGGAAGTATCTGGCCTGGGAAACAGTTTGAATGATATAAAAATAATGGCTGAGTTAATAAACTATTGGTCACCACAGACAATACATACCATTCTGGTTAAACAAAGAACCACCTTCAGCTACAGACTGATGCAGTGGGCTGCTGTAGAAAGTGCAATTTGAAGTAATTTCTGCCAGAAGTCATTACGCTGTAAAATAAGTGAACTTACTGCCGGAATAGTGATGACGTCTTAATCTCCACAGGGTATTGAATTGTTGCTTGCATTTTATATTAACTTTTCTGTTTTGGTTTCCAATATTTGTATGATGTGCACTGTAAATCTTGCTATTATTGGGACTAATAAAGTGCTGGTCTACCTATATGGAGATAGCAATGTGCAATTCATTTATAATAGAGATCACCAGTGTAATCATGAAACTGAATTAATACAATTTTCAAATTCGTAGAGTTTAGTGCACTGGGCTGTTAATTGAATGTGCATGTTAAAAGAATAAATTAAACTGAAGACACAAAACAGTCATTCTTGATGGCATTGATGGGGAAATGGGTTGTGACAGAGAAAAGAAGGCAAGAAATGGCAAGTCATACATCTATTCAGATAAACCAACTCAAATATGCCAATGTGTGAAGAGCAGAATGATGGCCTAATCCTGTTATAATGGCTAAACTGTAGGTGACTTAGTATACCAGACTAATACTTTGGCAGGGCATAATTATAATAATAACTAAAAATAAAAATATGTGATATTTGTAGAGAACAGCATGTGGAATTCTTCCAATATCTATACAGTGCATTCTTTCACATATCCCCCATTTTCTGAACCTTTATTTTTTATTACAATGTAGAGTGAATCAACAACCTAACCCTGGAGCCTACTCCGCAAGGCAGGGGCCAGCACTGGAAAGTAGGCTAATCCATTAACATACACCTCCACTCAGACACCAAGACTGGAACAATGTCAAAGTCATCAATTTACCTGCCCACACAAAATCAATGCAGACATAAAGAATACATGCAAATGCCGATAGTTCTGGACTGTGTGGCATCTGTGCTAACCACTTCATTACCTTGTTGACTTGGTCTAAAAGAAAGCATTTTTGAAAATACTATAAAATACACCGTAAAAGCTTTGGCTGATCAATACTTCCCACAACAATTTCTTTCCAACTCAACACAGCAACTAAACAATGATATGGCAAATGAGTGTTTTGGATGTCTTACTCTTATCATATGGATTAACAAGAAGTCATACATGTTGTAAAGAACAGTGAAACCTCATGAAATGAAGCTTTTCAGAACTTATCTGTTACCTTCAGTAGATACCACATCTATCTGAGAACAGTGGAAATGAACTGATGCTGAGACTGCTGTAATGATTAGGGGAACAAGGCATACAGGGGAACTGTGAAAAATAAGCTTTCGGTCAGCCTCGTAAAACATATCTGGGTCATAAATCTGACAATGCGGGTGTGCATACGGGAAAACAAAAAGTACCAGCTGTGGCTAATGTGAGAATTCCTTAAAAAGACAATGAACCAATTTTTTTTTTTTATGGTCGCTGTCTTATTATGGGAAATTCATTGCAAACCTGTCGACCCCAATTAAACCTAACGAGTTGCTTCAGAAAGACAGAATCTTGCATTAGCCAGATTGCTGCAAGAGAGTATTAAGAAAGGTAAAACATCTCATTTGTTTTACCTTATTCTCCTAAAGTTGCCTGCCTCATTAACTTTTGATGCTTCAGTGAAACCCATCATCACTAATAAAATGTTGGGCAGTAGTGAAAAAAATCTAATTCAAGTGCCAGACTGAATAAGAGCTGAACCAGTCGCCAATAGAAAAATGAGCCTTAACCTCCTTAGCGCTACATTTTTTCTCAAAAAAAACATGTAAAATATATTGCATTTGTTGGCTTGAAAAATTACATTTTTATTAAATCTCATATTTCTACTGTAAAACATACAAAACACTAAAACTACAAAGTCAGAAGGGTAAAAAGTATAATAATGATGAATAATAATGAAAATATGAAATGAATAATAATAATAATAATGATGAGGCTAATACCAGTTATCATCAGCAGCTGATGGTTCCCATCTGTTTGAATGGGAAAACTGCTTTGGTGTACAGTCATTTACCTGACTCTCTTCTGCATAACGGTTTGTCTCAACAACAATTCTTTCGATGACGTCATCATCAAGAAGTAACTTCAGGTAAGTAAGTGGATCTTGGCTGTCAATGTTTACTTTTACTCCTGGCTGCCCCACAAAATCAAAATGAGGTGGTGCTGTTTTATTTGAAGCAGGGTCAACAGAAACCCAAACATGAGTGTCACTTTTGGAGTCATCAGAATCATTTTCGGTTTCACTGTCCAAGACAGATTCACTTTGCTGATGAGAGGCTCCTCAACATCACTGCTTGTATCACTGTCAAGAGCGTGCAACACCTGGGCTGCTGAAAACCATTTCATACAAAACACCATTATGAGGCCTGAAGAAGATTCATCTACACCTTTGCCTAGGTTATGCTCAGGCCTGACGCTTATGTAAGACACGCTTATACCGTTGCCCGAGTAATCCTCAGGTCTAATGCTTATGCCAGACACATCTATACAGTTACCCAAGTGAAACTTGGAACCAACGCTTTTAGTACTGTTTTCACAGCCCGAGTTATGCTCGGGTCTAACACTAAGGAAGTTAGATATCATTCACAAAATGTAAAAATTAAGAGGGAGCCTACTGTATGTAGTCGAACGTTCACTTTAATTACAGGCTGCCAATTGTTAGGCAATGTTTGTGGCTATTAATATAATTTTTTCTAAAATGACACTGTGTACAACCATTCTGGAGAATATGCCATTCCAAGGAGGATTGTCTGCTTGGAGAAAAGAAACAGCATATATGTATAACAAATAACACAACATTCTCAGATCCCCTTAATTAAATTAAGAGTCAACCAACCTTGGTTCATTGCAGGACACGTTCACACAAACAAATGCACTCATACTCTGGCAATTTAGATTTGATCACTACTTTAACACAAGCTTTTTTCAACTTTTTCTTGGCAGTTAAAGAATAGTTGAGTATGATTTTTGGGGTTTCTGAGGTAAAGGAATCTAGTAGTTATTTAGAATATAGCACATTTGGCCTCTTGTTTTTTGTTTTTATTTTACTTTTTTTGCTTGCAAAAAAGGAATAAGAAACTACAGCAAAAGAAGAATACTCAGGACAAGCATCACAACATTTTGCCCTTTTTTGATTAATTTGCAAAGGATTGACTCAAACATGCAAAAGTGAACCACCAACATTGCTTTAGTCCTAACAAGGCAAATTCTCCCAAAGTTAGATCATACTGAAATTCTCTCCCATCAGCAAAGGAATGATAAAAAGTTGACTATAAAAGCTGGTATCAACTCCCTGCACTTCATTAAAGTCAGAAAATATTGTTGCATAATTTTAAACAATTTGAAGTACAGGTGACAGAAGTAATATTGATTGGACCACACACCAAATGGCCTTGGAGGGATTGGATGACCAGTTCAGCTCACAGCTGTCATGTCTTCTGTGTGGAGTGTGCATGTTCTCCCCATGAAAGCCAACCCCTCCAGCAATATTGGCATGGAGGCAGTTGGTGAGTCATAATAATTCTTGTCTTCTGTTAAGCAGCTGCAGCCATTTACAGAAATGCAAATAAAAATATATGCCTCTGGCTCCTTTTTCAGTGCATCTTTGCTTTTACTTTGGCCCTTACACTAAAAATAATTCTTCAGGGTACCCTAAATGGCACTCCACCCTAAAAATGTACTGCCTATTTAAATCAGCCCTTGTCCTTGTCTCACTCTCTCCACCCACCAAAACCCACTGCTCCATTACACTTTCTCTCAGGCACAGGCCTCTCCTTCTGCCTTGATTATTGCTGTCTCTCCAGGCACTCCTTTTTTAAAAGAAGTAGCTGGAGCTCACTGTGACCTTAATAAACCTCCTCAAGTTGTTAGTACAGCCAATTAAGGACATGATTATCATCACAAGCAGCCTTTCTGGCTGTGCCCTGACATAGGCAGGTTACCTTTAGTGACTTTGGTTTCTTTCCATAGTCCAAAGACGTACTGACATATCCACTGCCAGACACAGAGTGATTGAATGAGAATACATGCCTGAGTATTGCTCGCTCTAGACTGGAAGAGGCAGCATCCTGTAGAAAGTGGGCTGGGAAAATGAATGGGTGGAACAAGTAATAAATAATGCGTTAAATTCTGTTACTCACTAACTGCATTATCATAGCAAAGAAAGTACTATATGTAATGAACACATGAGTCAGTTATTTGAATAATTAGAAAAATTCAGTCATATGGTAATTTTCATTAAACCTACTACAAGCACTACTAATGCTTTTAAATATAAAAAATGTAACATCCACTAACCCTTAATGTTCAAACCCATTTACTTCAACAGGTCAGGAGAGGGTAAAGCCTGTCCTTAAAACATCAGGTGCAAAGCAGGGACCAACACTGTACAACTGTTATGATTTCTTGGTCCATGTAACTCAAAATAAAATGGTTTAAACTCCTAAACAGACCCATAAATTCCAAATGGTCTTCCATATACAGTAAATAAAAGGTAGACTTGAACCTGAAACTCAGAAACAGGCTTGTGGAATTCATGCTAAAAAGGCACAAGCCCATAAATTTAAAAAAGAGACAGGGAGCACTAATCTATGGCTCAAGGAATATATACTCAAAGATAGACTGAAAAACAAATCAAGAAGTTTTATCAGAAAATGGTTAAGAAATTACTAAATATTGCCTTTAAGAAGCAATCCTAAGCAAAAAGAATCCAGATCGATAAATAAAAATCATTAAGCAAGGACTAAGCAAAAACTCCAAAAGCTAAATGGATTAAAAACGAGAACTTACAATAATCACAATGAATCCAAGAAAGGAACCAAAATAACAGAACCAGGAGCTAATTTACTGGCCCAAGCTTAGGTCTTATATATGCTACAAAATCAGGGGGCCCTGCCCTCTTTGGCTCAACATACAAAAAACAAACACAATTATGAACACAATCAGCACAAGACAACAATATACACTCTACAATGTAAATCTGTGTGTTTGTCCAGTATGCAAATACACACAGTTGAAGCTATTACCACCAAATTTTGCACAGATCCATCTTTTGTAAAGGTGAAGACTGTAGGCTATGTGGCGTTCCAAAATTTACTTGGTGACCCTTCCCCTAGGCAATATTGGCTTCCCCTGCTATGATAAATAAACAAAACAATACTCATTAAAACATAATAAAATACAAAAAAAGAAACAAAAACATTTATTAGCATAAAACACAAAAAAATCAGTAAAAGTAACACAATTATTTATTTTCTTTTAACTGCTTTTTAAATTTAAGAAAAAAAAAATAAAGCCAACAATGGAGCTCTGAATAAACCATGCCAAGAACATGCCAGTTCATTACAGTCATACATGCATCCTCACGCTCATTCAGACTAAACAAAAATAGCAGTACCTGTAAGTCTTGGTGGTGGGAAGGGAGAAGCTAGAAATGGAGTCAGGGGTTGCTTCCCATTTCCAGCTCTTCCACACTGAAGGTAGAAAAGGCAAGCATGTAAGAGACTAGGCAACCACAAAACCCATCACCACTGTACCATTAATATCTTTTCCTGAAATACACAAACAACTAGAGTATTTGACGGTACCTAAAAGCACACATTTATGTTAAGCACATATTAAAACATTTTTTAAATAACAAACAAATCAAGACAATATAAAATCCATCAGAATTCTTATTAAAATGGTGACAATGGAGAAGATGAAAACAAAAAAGGTCCAGTCAATAATATTTGTGAAGGAGTCAATGGTTAATTATAAGAGGGTGTAAAAGCGCTATGTATATAACTACGTAGTTACTTTACTTAAATACATTTTTCTGCTTTTAGTACTTTACTTGAGTAAATTTAATTTAGGGCTACTTTTACTTCACGTCATTAAATTTTTAGGTCAAATAGGAGGAGGAAGTTGGTAGCATGCACTGATACAGATCGTTGCCACACCCACCACACAACAAACCACCGCAGAATCCCAAATTAGGACCCGAGGACAGCTGTGCAACAGGTGACACCCCTGCCCAGTGGCTGGAGTGTCAATCCTGCCACCAACCCCTGAGTTTTCCCTGCAAGTTGGAGGGCCTGCTTGGAGGGCTGAATGCAGGTTAAAGTCATACCCAGGACAGAGCAATTGCAAGTTAAGAGCCCAGAGTGGAATCTCTTCTGGCATTTACGGGAATCGAACCTGTAACCTTCTGATTGCCGGCGCAGATCCCTTGATTCAGAGCCATCACTCCACTTACAAGGTCATAAAATAAAAAGTATGCTATGTAGGTCAAATAGCATACTTTTATTTCATTACATTTTCCAGCATGTCCTCGTTGCTTGTTACACAGACAAAACTATTATAAATTTATAAAAGAAACCTATCAGATTTGTTGTCAACTTAGACTACAGTTCAGCGTTGCTCAGACAAAGCCAATAGAATGCCATATATCATTCAAACATAAAAGCACAACAGTGCACGCTGCTCATTTGGCAGGTCACTCCCATGTTTCATGCTCACTGCTGAGGAATGGAAACTGAATGTGCATTTTCCCCACGGTTGAATCTGAAAATAGCACCTGAAGAAATCTCTGCTTTCAAGAATTTGTTTTCAAGTTTAAAGAAGCATGTTGAAGTGTTTTTACCTCTGCTTAAGCTGTCTTAAATAGAGCCCCTGCAGTCCCGAAAAGCAGTGTCTTTTTAATCTTGTATATATTAATATTACTGTTTTATGTTATATACCTAACGGGAGCAGCCGAAAGAAGAAGATTATTACTGTACTGTTATACATTTGGTTATGGTGGAGAGTTAATAATATGCCTTAAGTTTAGTTGTGGGTAATTTTACAGTTTACAGTATATGAGTGCTTCAGTGGGTAAAGATAAAATTTGGTACCAAATTAGACAAAGGGAACCACAAGTTCCTTAAGTAAATTCTTGTTAAAGATAAACATTGTAATTGTTGTATTACTATTTAATGTAACAATTGCCCTTTTAAAATCCACTTTACTTCAGTGAAGTATAATGAACCCAATCTGTGTTGATTTTCAGTCAGTGTTTTATATTGTATATCTATTTAAGAGATAAAGTTTGAGCTGTTCATTTCATTTTTATTCTTATTTTGTGTTTTATTTTCTTTTTCTTCTCTCTAGAGTAGGGGTGCCTCATCTACCGCTGCAGGAAGTCATATCCTCACTCACTCGTACCACACTTCCGGTCATCACCGTGACACTGAAGTTATGTTCTGATCAAAGGCTAGATTGCATTTGCATGATTCATCATTCTGTAGTGCATTTCTGCAGTGAAAATATTGAGTGAGTGTTGTTTATAAATAAAATAAAATTTGTCTCCAGATAAAGCCACATGCTAGTGATTCACACACATAGAGTACATAGAAGAACACATAGAATACAAAGCATTTAATGTGCTGCTTTAGTACCGATTGGATTTGAGAAACTAGTAAATCAAAAGATTTTAAGATGAAGTTTATGACGTTCTACTTTGATGACAAAATAAACTACATGATTAAAGTGGAAATTTCGAGATGAAAGTTGATATTTCAAGCTTTTTTTTTCCACTGTGTCCCTAGTTTTTTTTTCTTTTCTCTGTACCCTAATAAGCTTCCATACGACACTCAGACGATGGGCTACGACTCACCTTTTCACACTGACTTTAATATCTGACAACTTCTTTTTTATTTCGTGCACTGTGCAACTTTCTGATCTTGAACTTTAGATCAGCTTCCTTTTGTTGGTTATACAACTGCTTAAACAAACAAATAGTACGTTTTTCATTATCTCCACTTGGCATTCGCTGAAATTCTTCTTTTTTCCCGTGCTTTTGCCATTGTCTTTCACAGAATGCTGTACTTAAGGGAATAGTTATATTGATTTGCATATTCAAAGAGGCATAATTCTGGGAGGAGTCTGGGAGGGGCGGCAGGCACATTTCACACTGACCGGGATTTATGCAGTGGAAGAACGTGGAAGTTGGCTTACGCACTGTTTTATGCATCTGAGTTTTTTTGTTCGTATGCCATGTTTTAGTGTGAATTCTACGCACAGCGTTATGCATGAGGCCCCTGGTCTGTTTGCTAGTTTTTCAGCTCCCAGTAGTGCGTCCTCAGCCTGGATTTAAAAGCTAAGGCTAAAGGGTCATCTCTTATACAAACCAGTAAACTGTTTCACAGTTTTGTGGCCCTTTAGCTAAAAAGCTCAATCTCCCGTGATTATTGGTTTAGTCCTTTGAACCTTTAGCAGGCCAGTACATTGAAATCTTGATGCATGTTCTGTTTTGTAAGTAATGATAAGAAAGATAGGACTTAAGCCAATTAGGGTTTTATATGTAAGAAGGAAGATTCTGAAATCAGCTCGAAGCTTAAATTGGTGGGAGTGTAATGAATTAAGTACTGGAGTAACAGTATGTGGTCATTCTTTTTAGCTCTTGCAATGGTCCTTGCAGCAACATTTTGAATTAATTGGAAGTTTCATATAGCATGTTTTGTACAACTAGTAAAAAACATCTTGCAATAGTCAATCCTCTTAGAAAGAAATATATTAATTAATTTCTTGGTGTCTACCATATTTGGAACCTGTCTTAATTTTCCAATATTTTTAAGATGGAAAAAATAGATATTAGACATATAGGTGTCAACGTTAAAACTTAAGATTTGTGCTGATTTAATACAAGTAATGTTTAGGTCTATTGAGTTAAAAAATAACCACATTTTTTGCAGTCTCTATCATTCCCCCAATAACTAGCATTTGTGTTTTTTTTATCTATATTCAGAAGTACTTATCATCCATCTACACTTTTGATTAATTGACACAATTAGTTAAGGGCACTTTCAGGGAAACATCAATTGTTCTAAAAGAAACGTATAACTGTTAACCTTTTTTTTTTCTTGTATGCACATGATATGTTCCCTAATGATAGTTTCTAATTGAAGCATGTAAAGTGAAACAGTAAAGGTCTGATTACTGAATCCTGCGGGACACCATATTTAATTTCTGAATATAATGATGTTGTACTGTTAGCATAGTTCTGTATGTACTGAAAGCAATACGATAAATATGAACTAAACCAGACAAAAACCATGCCATAATTTTTCCAGTCTATGTAACAGAATAGAATAATAAATGGTGGGAAAGACTGCACTTAAATCTAACAGCATAAAAAACTAACTGTGGAGTTTCCTTCATCAGAAGATATTAGAATGTCATTTGAAACATGGGTTAGTGCCATTTGTGTATTGTGACCAGTGCAAAAACCTGACTGGAATTTCTCCAATAAATTGTGACATATAAGGTGAAACTAAAGCTCCATGAGAATTTCTTTTTCAAGTATTTTTAAAAAGAAAATGCACTTTGAAATAAGTCTACAACTGTTAGACACGGTAAATTTGTAATATCTCTAAAATTGTTAAGAGTATGTGTTCTTCAATGTTTGTAAACAAATAGTCTTTATCTTAAGACCAATAGGGGTCAAAGCCAGGAATCAATCTCTCACGTAGCAAAGCCCAATACGCAAACCAAAATCAAAGTCTTACAGAACCTAGCCAAGGATTCATCAAAAAAAAAAAAAGAATAAATTTGTCAACACATTTGGACAGAACCTTAGCAATTCCTTAAAATGTAACCACCCATAGAAAAAACAAAATGACATTGCTGTCAATATAAAATATGATTGTACATTAAAACTCAAAACAGAAGAAAATTAAAGGGAAACTAAGAATTAACAGTTTCAAAACCCCAGAAAAAAAAGTCCTAAATAAATATTTATTAAATCTAGAATAAACTAAAGAAAATAGTCTACTGTGGCACTATGTGGGTCTAGTTTTGATTTTTTAGTCATGGTCTGGTAAGAGGGCAAGGAGTCTGGCATAGCGGTTAGTGATTTGGACTTCAAACCCTGAAGTGGGTTCACATACGTCAGCTGCCATTGTTTGGCCATGAGCAAATCACTTCAACTGCATATGCTCCAATTGGAAAAAAAAGAAATGTAATCAATTGCAGGGTAAAAGCATCAGCCAAGTCAGTAAACAATAAGATCTGATACTTTTATTGCATTAGCAAGTATGCTAGTTAGTAATTAACTATTGAGAATACTAAAAATAAATGCTTTCCAGTACAACTATTGAGTGTACAATAGCTTTGCTCGGATAGGTCTAAGGGAAAGGTAGTAGGTTTCATTTTAGAAGTGAAAGTTACCACTTCCTTTTGTGTTATTATGTCAAAAGACATTATAAGTGTTGTGCACAAGCAGATACTGGGTTTGACTTTGCAAGATGACACTAAAATCTGGGATCTTATATAATCAAAGTTATCATTATTTAATAAATGTCATAAAATCTGCACTGTTAATTTGTTTAGATATTATGCTTTGCTGTTCAAAATTCCCATTTCTTAGATTAGCAACTCGTCTAAACAGTATGTAAGGATTACTTCTGTTGTCAATTAGTGCTCTAGAATTGCTGTCAGAGCTGGCCAAAAAAAGAGCTCTTTTTATACTTTATACATTGTCTGTCTGTGCAGATCAGAAGACCTGTAGCTTTGTTGCACTCCATCTACACTCAAGTTTTCTGCAGTTCAATATTACACTACATATGTTCTCTTTAAATCAGGGTGACTTTTCATGCACTTTAAATAGATTGGTGTTAATGGAAGCTACTCTATCTTAAGACTTTTTAAAAGTCTCATTATAATCTGATGTCAGCTGTTGGAGATTTTTTTTCCATGATATATAATTGTCTCAAATATCTACAGATTTTGACACAGTTATAATTTACATGTCACAGCTCTCAACATATATATTGCTAAGGAAAAAATAAATTAAACAATTAAGTAGTAATCAGCGATAACTTAATTTATTGGAATAATACTTTAAATATTAAATCTTAACTTCAAGAAACAATTACATATGATGATGTTTGATTATGACAATGAGTCAACCATTGACATTGGCAAATCCTACTGTTTTTAAAAGATAAATAAACCTTTTCCTAAAAGTGTCAGATAACATATCTATGTGAATATTTAAATCTCCCATCAACACTGCATGATAATAATTTATAGCTAAATCAGATAAAATGCTGTCAGATTCAGTCATGAACAATTAATACTGTTCTGGTGGTCCGTGAACTTGTACTACAGTTGTGCTAGAATCCTGGGGCCTCATGCATAATGCCGTGCGTAGAATTAGCACTATAACATGATGTAAGCACAAAAGCCGAAATGTGCTTACGCACAGAAAAATCCAGATGCAGGAATCTGTGCGTTCAACAACTTCCGCGTTCTTCTGCTACATAAATCCCGCACGTGCACGTGCCTGCTGTCCCGCCCAAACTCCTCCCAGAATTATGCCTCTTTGAATATGCAAATCAATATAAATAGCCCTTAAGCCCATTGAAAAGGCAATGGAAAAAGTATGAGGAAAAATAGAAGAAGTTCATCGAATACCAAATGAAGACAAAGGAAAACGTACTATTTGTTGGTTTAAACAGTTATATAAGCAACAAAAGGAAGTTGATCGAGTGACATAGCGTGTCGGAGAAACTCGAAAGCTCAAGTTCACAAAGTTGCACAGTGCCCAAAATAAAAAAGTTGTCACATATCAAAGTCGGCGTGAAAAGGCGACTCGTAGCCCAATGTCTGAGTGTCATATGAAAGCTTATTAGGGTACAGTGAAAAAAAAGGCACACAGTGTGAAAAAAGCACGAAATGTCAACTTTAATCTCGAAATTTCCACTTTATTCATGTAGTTTATTTTGTGATTAAAGTAGAACATCATAAACTTCATCTTAAAATCGTTTAATTTACTAGTTTCTCAATTCCTATTGTAACTAAAGTAGCACGTTAAATGCTTTGTTGTGTATTTGATCTTATATGTGCTCTATGTGCCTGAATCACTACATGCTCCTCCTCCGACAGGACACAGAATCCATAACGTTCGTAATATTACAGCTCTCTGAGTAATTAAAATACTGAGAAGTATATGTGATATCATTTTCATGATGATATGAGTTAAAACATGTTATTAAACATGGTAACACGGTGGCGCAGTGATTGTTCATGTCTTACAGTAAGATGCTTGCTGAGCCATGCGCGACCTTCAATGAAATGCTTTATTACAGAAGTACTGTCTTTTTCAAACGTACTAACCCCCAATTCCTATCCTTACTTTTCTTTCTCCAGATACCCAATCGCCACACAATCAGCTCTGTAATAGACGTTAAGCCATCTGTAAGCTTAGAACGCCGATTCTTCAAAACTTTTGAGGAACATCGAAATATCTTCGTAATGTTTAATTATTCTATCCATCTATCCTTCCAGTGTCGTGCCAGCCACAGCATGAAAACAGCACAGGGCAGGAACAAACCGTGAACAAAGCTCAAGCTCACTAGCGCTACGGCACCGTGTAGTTAAAGTTATTTTATATGTATAATATAATCAACATATTTTGCTGCATTTCATCTTAAAAATGATATCGTCATCATATGTAAATACGCGCTTTATAAAGTGGCTCAGGATGTGCAATATTATAACTGTATCATAAGTACAATTACCTCACGGTAACTTGCAAGTACAAACAATTCTACAAATAGCACTTGAGTCGCCGTCGTGGATGTGGATCTAAGAAAGGGTAACCACACAGGAACAGTAGCACTGCTTTGACGCTGGGTGCCACCAGTCTGCAAAACCTAACGGAGAACTTGCGTACGACAGGGTATGAGGTACTGTGGAAAAGTGCATGGCTTTACGCCAAGTGTAGGTTTTATACATCGCGATTTGAACGTGGAAACGTTCTTACGCAACATTTCTGTGCGTACGCAACGTTTATACATGAGGCCCCTGGCATTTGCTGTAATATCTAATATGAGAACCTCAAAACGTGTAAATGCATCCACATTTTTAGAAATGGTTTGCAGGTCAATGCACAGAATTATTCCAAAGCCATCTTCCCGACCAGTATCTTTTGATTTATGAAGGAATGTGAAACCATTTGGTGCTGCCTCAGCTAAAGGAACAGTGTATATCCAGGTTGCAGTATGAAAACACAAATCAGATTTTTCACTTTCTATAATAATGTTAACCAAAGCAGCTTTTTTTTCAAGAATTTCATTGCATAGAAAACAGCATGAGCTGGTATTATTCTTTTTCTCTTGAACTGAAGTAAGCTACTAATACAGGTACCCCTGGTGGTGAATCTGATTTTAACCCAGTCTCATTATTCTCTTTATGATCTTGTTAATAATCGATTTAGATTTTGTTTCATGACTAAATTAAGAAGATGATGCACAACAAGGATTTATTCCACAATAAGAGGGAATAAAAACAAAGTAATTTAAGATCACAAGGCTATAGGATGGATGGTACTCTGATCAGCTACACAATTTTGCTGCTATATTTTAGGATAAAATAAAATATCCCCTTCCAGTTAGGGTTAAGACCATCTCTCTATAAGAATCAATGCCTTTCACAAAACTCACCCCAATTATTAAGAAATGCTATGCTTTTATTTTTGTAAGTTGTATTCCAGGGAACTCAGCCAATGCCAAGGGAGCCTAATTCACACTAAAGTGTATACAGTCACACAAGGACTTGCAGGAAAAATGGATAACCTGTTCAAGTCTGATAGCTGTACAGGGCTGGATTAACCATTAAGCAAAACAACCATGTGCTTGCGTCATCAAGGGAAATTTTGCATTGCCGGATTTACTATGGACAAGGGCAAAACTGCAAATGGTGCAGCTGAACCAGGTTCCACAAAAACAGGCTCCCACATCCTTCCATCTTACTGTAAGTTTTGTTCCATTTTGAAAAACAAAATTTTAGTTTATGGTTTATTATTGTTCATATTTTCAATTAGATGGCAACATCAAAATCTTTCAAGTACAGTACTTAGGTCCTCTAAAGGTCTTAATCTGGCTCTGTAGCAGTAGTAGAAGAAATCTCTGAGGATAAGGGGGTGAATGTTACTCAGCTCTGCTTTACAGAATGGGACATTTAATAGTCGTTGATTGCTCAAAGTGCAAGGACTGTGAGTAAGCACTTTAATCTATGAGAATGGATACCCTGATGGCATTTAAAGACCACTAACTGCTAGTGTTAGGAATTTAGGATTAGGAGGTAAATTGGGCAAAGGCACATGAATGGAAGAAGTATAGGATCTGAAAAAAGAGGGGGGCAGCGAGAGAGAGATTATGTTTCAAAAGGTTACCTGGCATTTTAAACTAAAAGTACACATTATTTAATGTTTTTTTATTTTTGATAAGTGGGTGAATCTGGCAGTTGCTCTGTTTCACAAACTTAGCAGACATTAAAATAAGGTAAGTCAGTTTCGAAATCTCTCCAAATTGCTAGTTTAACAATGATAGCAGGCAGCATGTGGGTACTGTTGGAAGCATTCAACACAAATTTGCAGGTACTGTGTTCTAGTTTGCTGTGCAGTTCAAACTAATTTTAGTCCAGATAAAGAAAACAAATTACCTATGGTTTACAAATAAATTTAAATTTAATCATAGACTGCTAGCCTTTTCATACTTTTGTAGGCTACATGAAGTATGTTTATGTCTGTGGGTGTTTGTGTAGGCATGTGGATTCTTTGGACTCCTGTGAAGAACTACCAATTATTTATGAAACTTTTCACATTGGTGGTTTATGTGAGCTCCTTCTTTAAAAACTTGCATCCTTACAATATGTAAGGTTTATTATTTCATATATGATAGATGGAAGGCAGAAGAGGTAACATTTTTGAGTGCAACACAGTTGTCTTGGAAAAAAGTTTCTGGGTGACAGTTTCACATTTACTATTTGATTAATGTTTTACTGTAAAATTCTGAAAAGAGGATAATCTAAGCTGTGATCAGGATTTTATTAAAAAAAGGTACTGTAAAAGTGGCAGTTCCTATTTGTATTTTTGTAAGGTGTCAGCTGACAAGTTTACTTATCTAAGAATTTAGGAACTTTTTTGAAAGTGCAAAATAGTGTCTTACTAGAATCTGTTCTGTCAATTGATATGGGATTCACTTAGATAGATAGATAGATAGATAGATAGATAGATAGATAGATAGATAGATAGATAGATAGATAGATAGATAGATAGATAGATAGATAGATAGATAGATAGATACTTTATTAATCCCAAGGGGAAATTCACATACTCCAGCAGCAGCATACTGATAAAGAACAATATTAAATTAAAGAGTGATAACAATGCCGATAACAATGCAGGTATACAGACAGACAATAACTTTGTATAATTTTAACGTTTATCCCCCCCGGGTGGAATTGAAGAGTCACATAGTGTGGGGGAGGAACGATTTCCTCAGTCTGTCAGTGGAGCAGGACAGTGACAGCAGTCTGTCGCTGAAGCTGCTCCTCTGTCTGGAGATGATACTGTTTAGTGGATGCAGTGGATTCTCCATTATTGACAGGAGCCTGCTCAGCGCCCGTCACTCTGCCAGGGACGTCAAACTGTCCAGCTCCGTGCCTACAATAGAGCCTGCCTTCCTCACCAGTTTGTCCAGGTGTGAGGTGTCCTTCTTCTTTATGTTGCCTCCCCAGCACACCACTGCGTAGAAGAGGGTGTTTTAATCCTGTAGAAACTGTGTAGTAGCCAACAATGATGAAACTTAAAAATGCTGGAGTAAATTAGGCCTGATTGGTAACTAAAATATTCTGACAACTGATGCTGATCATTTATGTTTGCTGGGTTCAGTTCATCAAAGATGGGAGTGGATGGCAATAACTTTTTTTGTGCATGTTTGACTACTTTATGTAGCAAAAACGTGAAGTATTTGAAAGAACCACATTAATAGGATAATCACCTTTAACTCCAGTATCCTTTATTCCTTTAAAAAAATGTCACTCTGAAAAAATAACAAAGTCCCCATTTCTTAATGCAGGCATAACACAACAATGCTACGTAATGAAGTCTATCAAATTCTACAACTCTGACTCTATATAAATATATATATAGTTTCACCTGAAAGGGCTAAAACTCATTACATTGAATGTGGTGCTGGACCCACTTGGGGCAAAGGAAGAGGCTCAGCAACAGATGTATGCACTACCCTTTTAAAACAGAAACCCTTTCAAAGTCACCAGCGAGGCCAGATGTGGTCCAGTTGATAACTGACTTGGAGAGGAAAATAGCTGTCTCATTATTATGTCAAGACCTATGAACTATTTGGAAATAGTGAAGGATTACATCAGTGTGTATTTGAAAAAGGAAGAAAGAAAAGATTATTAACACATTTTAAAAAATGAAAATAAAGGTCAGTGACACTTTTTACCTGGGTAGCCTTCATCAGGTGAGTACCGAAACCTGGGTCTCTAACCTTCTTTTCCTTTTTTTCAATGAGGGAATAATCTTTTACAATTTCCTCAATCTGAGACTGCTCTCTTTACTACCTTTATCGAACCATCCTGATTGGTCAAATCTCTGTTTCATTCTTTCCTATTGTCTGGTCCGAGCACATTGCACATTTTTATGATGTGAATTTATTTTAAACATTTTCTGACCTTCTCCTGTTTCTTTCTTTGTATATGTTCCTCCTTTTGGTGGTATGGATATGTGTAGAATTCAATTTTGTTACTTGAAAAGTTATTGGAAGTTTATCTCAAAATGTTAAAATTATTTAACATCCTATTGTAGTTCCATTATTGTGTGACTGCTTTGTTTACTGTTACTACAGTTTTGTTACCTAAGAATCACTGGTAAAATCTTTAGTTAAAGTTAACATCTCATCCTCTAGTCCATTGAATTAAAAAGCTGCCTCCTTTTACTGAGGCATAATACACACTAAGGATTGGAACCAGAACAGAGGATGGGCTATGATGAAGGAACTAAAAAGCCTATTTTGAAGCAGGCCGAGCTCACAACCAACCATGAGGAATATAGCTGAAACACTTTTTGGACTGCAAAAAGGGGTATGATTTAGAACTTTTTATAAATAAGAAAACTTGCCTGTCCCATCCACCTAATTCACCTAGTGGTTTCAAGGTCCCTAAGAGGTTATTTATTTTATATATTTGTTATGTTTTGGAAAACCAACAGAGGCATTTTGTTATTTTAGTGGACACCAGTATTTTGAGTGCAATAAGAATGTGCCAGATGACCCATGTCACCAAGAAACTAGACAGTTTATTCAAAGTGAGAAAGGCCCACTATCTGTAGTAATGTGATTGGGCAGCTCCAAGCTGGAAAGCAGGATCTTCAAAATGTAAATGATGACATTAAATGTAATTGTGCAAATGGTAATGACCTCAGGCCATTTTGAATGTGGGTTAAAGGCAATAGCAATGAACTTTGGATGATGTTGTGGTTTTGTTGGTGTGATCAATTAGTAGTTCACAGATCATCATATCCTGTAATACTCCAAACTTGCACAAACAAGGAAACCTTATGATTAACTGACTGTACTTATAATTGCATTGTGATTTGAATACACAGACCACATTCACAGGTAGTCAGACATGGATAACAACATTTAACAGAAGTTTAAATTCAGATGCATTACCTATTCATGTACAACCACATATAAAGAACCTGATCTGAATTTTGTACGGAAAGAGGACATTCCATATCTGCCAAGACAAGATCTGAATACCGAATATGGATTTTAATACCAGGTGTAAATGTAAGCAGACTAAATTATAGCAGCATACAATCCAGATACAAAACACATGTTAATGACAGGTGTACATGAGGCCGAAGAGACTTGTATATTATAAAGCATTTACGTCATTTGAATGACTTTCTTCTAAGTATAATCTCTCACAGCAATGTTTCTTTTACTGCATGCAAGTCAGGGACTAGAAACATAGCTGAAGTTCTCAAATGTTCTCCTTTATCTACCAGAGAAATCTTTCTGGAAGTGGAGAACAGAACTCATGTCTGGAGTAAGTCTTAAACACATGGAAATCCTGACTGAAAAGTTGCCATCATTCCATCAGATTTTATGGCCAAAGAGGGCACCACAGATAATTAGAGAACTCGGAAAAGCCCTTCTTCAACATTACAAAGACTTAAGGTTTGTGGCAGATAAGGATTTTGATTGTCATTTCCCAAACATTCTTCTTCAAGGGCATGGTCAAGGGGAGCATGCATGCATGTATACACACACAAGCAGCCTCTCAACTTTATAGAAAATAGGGTGTGTACATGAACCAAGAGAATAGCACCTGTAATGGTGTGCACCGAGAAATGTGGTATGTAACACTTATACAACAGAATTGTGATGAATATCTTTTGTTCCTTGGGCAATTCAATTGCTCCAGAAGATGGAATGTTGCTTCTTGTTAAAACGCAGTATGATAACATGCATGAGCTTATTGGAAGGAATCATATTAATGTTTTTTAAAGACTTTGTTTTATTCTCATTATACTATGAAAACATATTCTTGCTGCTCAAACATTTTAAAATGCATTATATTTCAATTATAATTACATTATTTTTCAAATATATTGCATTATTTCACATATGTATTACTTTCTTGCCACCTGTAGCATTGCATATGCTTGTGCATTTCTTTTGTAAGGACAAGTAAAAGGAAAATTCAGCAAGGATGTTTGTGGCCAATAGAGGAATAGAAATATATATTTGTAAACTTTAAAGTTGCTTTTATAGATAATAGTTTGAGATAGGGCTAGCTTTAATTTTTAGCTTTGTTGACAACTTTTATGTTTGTGTTGGGTTGATTGCTATGAGTGAATGTGTGTGTCTATGACTAGTAAATTGGCACACTTTCCAGGTTAGAATGCCTCACTGAGACTGTATTTTCCAATGGCATGAAGTGTGCTTTTATTTTTGCCATTTGTTTATATATATATATATATATATATATATATATACTGTATATAGGTTTCAGTATGCATGTAGGAGTAAGAAGCACATAATCCATCCTAGTCACCTCCATTGTACAATTTCTTAGTAATAATCACTATGGCTGTTATGCAAAAATCTATGAAACACACATAAAAGACAAGGTACTCAGATTTCCATGGCACATTGCACTTCTCACTATATTGGCAGCATTTTCACAGATCACATGAAGAACAGTCACTCACAATTCTCTAATTTATAGTCACCAATCATAGTAGCCTATCCATCTATGTTATGTTTTGCCTAAGCTTATTAAAGAGTGATTCTGTAAGAGGTTCAACACTTTATGAGTGCTGTGCAGGATTTTCTTTGAAAGTGCATTCCACCAACTTTTTCTTTTTTTTTTCGGAAACAAAGTGTTAACCATAACTTAATATTCTGCATCTGAAAAGCCAACCTGGTGCATTAGTTTATCAGTGGTGGATTTTGAGAGAGTGTCCAGTATGAAGGAAGTTTGAAGGAAGTACTGCAGTCCATTTTTTACATATCTGTGACAGCTGCAGAAATCATGAAGTACTTAACACTCCCAATTTTTTTTAAACATGTATTGAAACCGCATATAACATACAAGTACATACAAAATAATGTGGGAAGATGAGACTGTGCTGCAGGTTGAAAGCAGACTTAAAGGGGAACTGGAATCAGGGGATGGTTCAAGAAATGATTAAATGGGCAAGTATCTATACCTGGAATACAAAGTTAACAAAAAAACAGGACATGAAGCAGAATTGTAGTAGAATTAAAGTAGTGAGAAAGTCAATAACCAAAGTAATTCTAGTAACCAAAGCCAAAATGACAGACATAAATCATAAGTTCAGTGGGCAGTCAGTCCATGATAATGCTACTGCAGGTTTCCTGGTTCTGTACACAAACTTGGACAACTATGAAGTACATGATATTTTCTTTTTAACAACAATAATCTTTATATTGATGTCACATCTCACACAACCCGTGTCATCCTACCTAGCAGTGAAATAGCAAGTGAAACACAAAATCTCTCTATAAATGGTGGTGCCCACAAGAAAAACAAACAGCGTTTAATGATATTTTTTTAACATCATTATAAATGCATAGCAACAGAAAGTAAATGTAACCACTAGGTTCCTAGTTACCTCCTTCTCTAACAATCTAAAACAATGTTTCATATATTGTCAAAGAACAAGAAATAACCATAAATAAAATCTAATGAAAGAGACGTCTCATATGGCAACACTGAAAATTCCCTTAATGTGAATGCAACAAACTAACTACAGAATGCAATCAAGTCACTGCTGGCTCACTACCCCCATCTACTGGCAGGAAGACATTTTGCAATTAGTAAACAGGCAGTGGGCATCTCCAATACTGCTGGCAGTACTTTGGGCCATTTATATGGGTTTGACTGTAATTCGTTTTTTTGTAATGAGACTTTTTAATTTTATATGTATTTTGTGAAATACATTCCAGTTTATGTTGATGACTACCTATGATGGTGAAAGCCAAGACAGTTCATCGTATCCCTCAAATGAATAAATGTTTTAAATGATTAATTAAGTGGAAACTGTAGTGATGAAAGGTAATGTTCAGGAACTGTGTTAATGTTTGATGTTAAACAAGATGATGTCATAGTTAAAATACCTTTCTTTTTGATTTTATTTGCTTTAGTTTAAGATAATTAAATGTTAATAAAAGAAGACTATATGAATTGGCGCCTGCAAAAGACAGTATTCTTCGTTCAACGACAAGACACTAAATCTGCGTACATCTGCCCATTATAAAATTAACATGACACTAGACTTAGATTATTGTGTTACATACTCAATTTAAGATCTCCTGCTCAAAACCCTGCTAGTTTTCACAATGAATCTCATTCAGTTGAGTTATTCCTCATGCCTTTTATCTAAATTTGCAAATGACATACTATGGAAATGCACATTATGCACATGCACTTTATTTTTAGTTGTATGTAACATGATGCTACAGCTTTATTTATTGCATACATACATCTGACATTTATACAGATGTCAATCAAACAATATTTTAAAAGGTATGTTTCAAAGTGCAGGTCAGATTGCTTTCGATGGAACAGTTAATCCTCACACTGTTTAATTGCATGGTTACAAGATTACCGCACATGTTTCACTAACTAACCCAGGTTGTTTAAATAACTAACTTTTCTATGAGCCCAAATATTTTTTTTAGTTTCAAAATTCAAAATTATAATTTAACTTGTATATTTGCTGCCCAGCAAACATACAAGCTATAAAAACCTGCATATGGACAGAAATAGATGAACATACACAGGCTTTGTCCAGAATAGAAATAAAATCCTGCAGTACTTCTTTAAATTCCTTGCTTTGTACTCCAATAAATACAAGTTATCACCAATATACTAACAACCCAATTGTGCTTCACTCACTCAGAATATGGAACCAATGTAGGAAGCATTTTAAGATGGAGAATCTTTTATCTGTGGCACCTCTTTATGAGAACCACCTCTTTCAACCCTTGCAAACATATGCAGTTTTTATTATCTGGAAAACATTTGGGATTAGATCACTTAGAGATCTGTACATAGACAACATGTTTGCATCCTATGAACAATTGCACTCCAAATTTAACTTTCCAGCAACACATTTCTTTTACTACCTTCAAATTAGAAACTTTGTTAAACAGAATCCTCACCTCCCACCTATCTCTATGCTGGAAAAATATTGATCAGTCTTGAGGACTCAGACAGCATTTCCGTAATATATAAAACCATTTTACAGTCCCTCCTTTTCAAAGATCCAAGAGTACAGTGGAAAAGGATCTCTCACTCAACATCTCTGAAAAGGAGTGGAAGGTAGCAATGCACAGAATTCACTTGAGCTCCATATTCGCAAAGTATAGAATTATTCAACTCAAAATTATATATCGAGCGTATCTCTCTCATTTAAAATTGTCCAAAATGTTTCCAGGGCAAGATCCAACCTGCGGACGCTGCAATCAAGTTCCAGCCTCACTGGGTCACATGTTTTGGGCCTGCACCAAATTAACATCATTCTGGGCCAAAATCTTTAAATGCCTTTCAGACAGCGTCGGAGTCACAATCCCTCCTAATCCACTAACAGCTGTGTTTAGTGTACTTCCAGATGGGCTTAAAGTGGAGAAGGACAAACAAACTGTATTTGCCTTCACTACACTATTGGCACGTAGACTTATCTTATTCGACTGGAAGAATCCTAACTCTCCTATTCTAAGTCAGTGGGTAACTGATGTCATATACTATTTGAAACTGGAAAAAATCAAATTCACACTTAGAGGATCTGTACAAAACTTTTTCAAAACCTCTCAGGATCTAATCAATAACATTTTAGAATAAGCATTTAAATTGAGGAAGCAGGTTCTCTCCCCTCTTTTACTCCATTTATCTTTATTCATTTATTAATTTATCCATCCACCCATCCATTTTCCAACCCGCTGAATCCAAACACAGGGTCACGGGGGTCTGCTGGAGCCAATCCCAGCCAACACAGGGCACAAAGCAGGAACCAATCCCGGGCAGGGTGCCAACCCACCACAGTATTAATTTATCTATTTACTTATTTTACTAGTTTAAAGTTTTACTCTGCTGACCTAGCTCTGATGTTTATGACGAAATGTTTAACATATCTGGTTGTATGTGCTGGTAAAGCGTTCATGCTTTTCATCTCTGCATGTTAATTAATTGGCTTTTTGAATCATTGTACTGTTTTGATCCAATTAATGCAATGGATTTACTCTGATTCAGAGTGATTATTTTAATTGTGTGAAATTTTAACCTGAAATAAGATAAATTACAACCATTTTGGAAGTGCTACTCACAGATGGACTTTGAATAAAACAGATACAGTAAATGACAGTTAGTAAATATGACACAAAGCTATTACAGTACAAATATACTCACTGGGCAAATAATTAGAACACTTGCTTTTCCATGCAATTATCTAATCAGTCAACCATGTACAGCAGCTCAATGCGTAAAATCTTGCAGATACAGGCCAAAAGCTTCATTTAATCAGAATGGAGAAAAAATGTGATCTCCATGATTTTGTCCTTGACATGATTGTTAGTGGTAGACGGACTGGTTTGAGTATTTCTGTAACTGCTGGTTTCTTGGGATGTTCACACACAACAGTCCCTAGAGTTAACTCAGAATAGTGCAAGGAACAAAAAATATCCAGTGTGTGGTAGTTCTGTGGACGGAATCACTTTGTTTATGAGTGAAGTCACAGGAGAATGGCAAGACTGGTGTGAGCTAACTGAAAATCTATGGTAACTGGAATAATCGATTTTCTCAACTGTAGTGAGCAGAAAAGCATCTGAGAATGCACAACACTTTGAACCTTGAGGTGGATGGGCTGCAACAGCAGAAGACCATGTCAAGTTCTACTTCTGTCAGCCAAGAACAGGAAGCTGAGGCTGTAGCAGGCACAGACTCACCAAAATTGGACAGTTGAAAACCAGAAAAACAATGCCTAATCTGATGAATCTTGATTTCTGCTGAGGCACTCAGATGTTAGGGTCATAATTTGGTGTGAATTGTAAACAGCATCAATCCATGCATCCAAACTGCCTTGTGTCAACAGTCCAGGCTGCTGGTGGTGTAATGGTGTAGGGAATGTTTTTTTTTTGGCACACTATGGGCCTGTTAATAAAAATCAATCATCATTTGGATGCTACAACCTATCTAAGAATTTCTGCTGACCATGTGTCACAATTTACCCATCTTCTAATGGCTGCTTCCAGTATTATACCATGTCACAAAGCAAAAGTCATCTCAAACTGGTTTCATGAACATGACAATACGTTCAGTGCTCTTCAGTGGCCTTCCCAGTAACCAGATCAGAATCCAATTGGATATCTTTAGGATGTGGTAGAATGAGAGATTCACAGCATGAATGTGCTGCTGAGAAATCTTCAGCAATTGTGGGATACAATCATTTTGACTTGGGCCAGAATCTCAAAGGAATATTCTAACATCTTGTGGAATCCATGCAAGAATTGTGGCTGTTCTGAGAGCAAAAGGAGGCTCCCAGTGTTAATATAGTCTTCTGTTCTGTACATTTGTGCTGGTTCAAGGTGTAGCTGTTATTTTACACAACATGCAACCTACCAAAACCAAACTGCTCAGAAAAATATAGGCCTATTGAATCCTACATAATTACTTTAATTGAGTTAGCGATATAAGTTTACACTGGAGACAGCACCCACATGGCCTCAACTACAGTTCTGTAGGCTCTGCTGGCTGGGCTGGGTCTTATGCTGTGATTCACAGAAGTCAGCTATCAGACAATCAGTTAATTTCCTTGTATGCCCAAGCTTAGCTCTCCTATTACTCGGTGGGCTTTAGAAATTATTTGTGAATATATTGATAGTTTCACATTTATTGCCTATATTTAATGTTGGACTTCGTTTAATGAGTAGTAAGCTTTTTTATGTTTGAGGACACCAATCATAAAACATAAAAAAGCATATTACTCATTAAACGAGGTCCAACATTAAATATAGGCAATAAATGTGAAACTATCAATATGTTCACAAATAATTTCTAAAGCCCATCGAGTAAAAGGAGGGCTAAGCTTGGGCATACAAGGAAATTAACTGATTGTCTGATAGCTAACTTCTGTGAATCATAGCATAAGACCCAGCCCAGCCAGCAGAGCCTACAGAACTGTTTGAGGACAGCAATAACCCAGCCACAGGGGATGCACAAACCAATGTGTTTCTTCGTGCTGGTCCCAAGCCCAGATAAATGGGGAGGGTTACGTCAGGAAGGGCATCCGGTGTAGAATTTTGCCAAATCAATATGCGGACAACAATACAAATTTCCATACCGGATCAGTCGATACCCAGACTAACAATGACTGCCACCAGTACTGTTAACCAACAGGGTGATGGCGGAAATTGGGCTACTGTTGGCCGAAGAAGAAGAAGGAGAAGAAGAGGGGGGATACGCGTCCGGAGGCAGGAGGAGAGGAGGAAAGTTAAGAGAGTGGACCTGAGAGTAGGAACTTTGAATGTTGGCAGTATGACTGGTAAGGGGAGAGAGTTAGTAGATATGATGGAGAGAAGAAAGATTGATATATTGTGCGTGCAAGAGACTATTTGGAAGGGGAGTAAGGCCAGGTGGATTGGAGGTGGATTCAAATTGTTCTATCATGGTGTGGATGGGAGGAGAAATGGTGTAGGAGTTATTCTGAAGGAACAGTATGTCAAGAGTGTTTTGAGGTGAAAAGAGTGCTAGGCAGAGTAATGATTATGAAGGTGGAAATTGGAGGTGTGATGATGAATGTTGTTAGTGCATATGCACTGCAAGTTGGGTGTGCGGTGGATTGATGAACAGTGTACCCAAGAGACAGAAAGTGGTGATTGGAGCGGATTTCAATGGGCATGTTAGTGAAGGGAACAGTGGAGACAAGGAGGTGATGGGTAGGTATGGTGTCAAGGAGAGGAATGTGAAGAAGGTCAGAGGATAGTGGATTTTGCCAAAAGGATGGACATGGCTGTGGTGAATATGTATTTTAAGAAAAGGGAGGAACATAGGGTTATGTACAAGAGTGCACACAGGTAGATTACATCCTATGCAGAAGAGTTGATCTGAAGGAGATTGAAGACTGCAAAGTGGTGGCAGGGGAAAGTGTAGTTAAGCAGCATTGGATGGTGGTCTGTAGGATGACATTGGAGATCAAGAAGAGGAAGAGAGTAAGGGCAGAGCCAAGGATCAAATGGGGGAATTTGAAAAAGGAAGACTGCAAGGTTGAGTTTAGGGAGGAGGTGAGACAGGCACTGGGTGGCAGTGAAGAGTTACCAGACAGCTAGGAAACTACAGCAGATGTAGTAAGGGTGACAGCAAGAATGGTGCTTGGCGTGACATCTGGAAAGAGGAAGGAGAAAAAGGAAACCTGGTGGTGGAATGAGGAAATACAGGAGAGTATACAGAGGAAGAGGATGGCAAAGAAGAAGTGGGATAGTTAGAGAGATGCAGAAAGTAAACAAGAGTACAAGGAGATAAGGCGCAAGGTGAAGAGAGAGGTGGCGAAGGCTAAAGAAATGGCGTATGATGAGTTGTATGAGAGGTTGGGCACTAAGGAGGAAGAAAAGGACCTGCACCGATTGGCTAGACAGAGGGACCGAGCTGGGAAAGATGTGCAGCAGGTTAGGGTGATAAAGGATAAAGATGGAAACGTATTCACAAGCGAGGAGAGTGTGTTGAGCAGATGGAAAGAGTACTTTGAGAGGCTGATGAATGAAGAGAATGAGAGAGAAGAGGTTGGATGATGTGGAGATAGTGAATCAGGAAGTGCAACAGATTAGCAAGTAGGAAGTAAGGACAGCTATGAAGAGGATGAAAAATGGAAAGGCTGTTGGTCCAGATGACATACTTGTGGAAGCATTGAGGTTTTTTAGGAGAGATGGCAGTGGAGCTTTTAACCAAATTGTTTAATGGAATCTTGGAAAGTGAGAGGATGCCTGAGGAGTGGAGAAGAAGTGTACTGGTGCTGATATTTAAGAATAAGGGGGATGTGCAGGACTGCAGTAACTACAGGGGAATAAAATTGATGAGCCTCAGCATGACATTATGGGAAAGAGTAGTGGAAGCTAGGTTAAGAAGTGAGATGATGATTAGTGAGCAGCAGGATGGTTTCATGCCAAGAAAGAGCACCACAGATGCAATGTTTGCTCTGAAGATGTTGATGGAGAAGTTTAGAGAAGGCCAGAAGGAGTTGCATTGCATCTTTGTGGACCTGGAGAAAGCATATGACAGGGTGCCTTGAGAGGAGCTGTGGTATTGTATGAGGAAATCGGGAGTGGCAGAGAAGTACGTAAAAGTTGTACAGGATATGTACGAGGGAAGTGTGACAGTGATGAGGTCTGTGGTAGGAGTGACGGATGCATTCAAGTTGGAGGTGGGATTACATCAGGGATTGTCTCTGAGCCCTTTCTTATTTGCAATGGTGATGGACAGGTTGACAGACGAGATTAGACAGGAGTCCTCGTGGACTAATGCTTGCTGATGACATTGTAATCTGTAGCGATAGTAGGGAGCAGGTTGAGGAGACCCTGGAGAGGTGGAGATGTGCTCTAGAGAGGAGAGGAATGAAGGTCAGTAGGAACAAGACTGAATTGTGGATTGTGGAAGAGAGGTGAAAAAGAGAGTGCAGGCAGGGTGGAATTGGTGGAGAAGAGTGTCAGGAGTGATTTGTGATAGACAGGTATCAGCAAGAGTGAAAGGGAAGGTCTACAGGACGGTAGTGAGACCAGCTGTGTTATATGGGTTGGAGACGGTGGCACTGACCAGAAAGCAGGAGACAGAGCTGGAGGTGGCAGAGTTAAAAATGCTAAGATTTGCATTGGGTGTAACGAGGATGGGCAGGATTAGAAATGAGTACATTAGAGGGTCAGCTCAAGTTGGATGGTTGGGAGACAAAGTCAGAGAGGCGAGATTGCGTTGGTTTGGACATGGGCAGAGGAGAGATGCTAGGTATATTGGGAGAAGGATGCTAAGGATAGAGCTGCCAGGGAAGAGGAAAAGAGGAAGGCCTAAGCGAAGGTTTATAGATGTGGTGATAGAGGACATGTAGGTGATGGGTGTAACAGAACAAGATGCAGAGGACAGAAAGGTAAGGAAGAAGATGATCCGCTGTGGTAACCCCTAACGGGAGCAGCCGAAAGAAGAAGATGAATATGTTTGAGGACACCAATCAAAATACTGCATTCACATTAAATGAATAAGAAAAATATATATGACTAGATATCAAAGTCCAGATAAGCATATAGTGAACCATTCCAGAATAGTCTTGCTATTAAGTAACATTCTTATGCTCTGCTAAAAACAACAGGGATGACTTTTTAAATGCCTTTACACTTGATTACATTTTTGTTAAATGTGGGTTGCATTGCTATTATTGTCTCCAGGACTAAATTCAAAATTAGCTAAGAAAACAAAAAGAAACACAAACCAGCCATACTGTAACATAGTTACGTAGTTTTCCCTTTCACTGAACCATCTGTTTGTGATGCAGGTGCGGGGCAAGGCAGAGCAATGTGACACAACCAGATTTGTCAGAAACAAAGCATGAAGTAATCTCTCAGATAATACAACCCTTTTCTGAGGTAATGAATGAAAGAAGAAGCCATCTAAGACAGGCCAAATTCGATGCCTGCACTATGTCACACAGACTAAATTTAAAGTGAAAAAATATGCGTCACCAGTGATAAAACATACAGTGCGCTTCTCTAATCCAGACAACAAATTATCTTGGCCAATGAGTGTGGAGGAGTGATGTCATGTGATGAAACGAAATACTCTTTATGAGGTTTGAAAACTTGAAACTTGGCAAGGTAAAGCCATTGAGAGACTTATCAATCTTTTTTAATAACTACATTTTACCCTCTGGGAGGACATGCCAAACCAGGGAAATATGATAATCAATAAGGGAAAAGAAGGCGTTGCTGCCAAGACTGGTATGTCTGGTGAGTGTATAATGTGAAACAGAGCAGTGGTTAGCAGGACCACTGTGAGAACCGAAGACATTCGGGGTTTCTTAAACACAATCATAATAATAAAACAAAGGGCAAACACATTTTTGGTTAGTGTGCAGTGGGAAATGTAATGAATTAACATGTTTTCAGACTAATAATGCTTTGTTTTTTTTTTAAGTAACCGTGTCAAGTGTGTGCGTGGTGAAGTCCAAATAAGTGGTATGTATCTAATTGAACACAAATGGTTTAAGCAAATACAATAATAATGTCCTATTTAACAATTACACTCAGGCAGTGGCATTCTCAGAGAAAACACTCCATATATGGCATTTTTTTCATTGTTTTTCTTTGTTTCGCTGCAGGGGCAAGTTTTCTTGTGTGGGTGAGAGAAAAGAACTTGCTCTATTTGACTGACATGTCACAAACATCAGTCTGCATTTATTCACACTGAGCCAGTTTAAAAATCTCTGCTTATGCTAGCAGAAGGTCTTTGCACTTTGTGGGAAATCAATATGAACATGAAGAGAGAATCCATTCAGAAAGAGAGAGAATCCAACTTTCATCCATGTTAATGAAAAGGGATAACATTTTTTTCTACAAATGCTCTACAATTATTGTTAATGAATGGACACATTACAGGGGAATGCTGCCTTTTTAGATTATATAGCTATCTTATATGTCTGTATATTATAAGCAGGTTGAGTACTATGTAAAATTATGAGAGGCAGTATGGTCTAGTGGCTGAGGTGTTGGAATGTAAGCTACAAGGTCAGTATATCTAATCTTATCCCTATCTATTTGACTCTTGGCTCTAATTGTAAATTGGAAGACTCTTAGAACGTATGAATACATAAAATAAAAAAACTGGCTGAAACCTACTGTACCAGTCCTACATTTAACTTCAAAGTATAAAACATTTATTTTCTTTCCGTTATTTTATTCAATGTTTTCAAAATTTAAATACCTGATGATTTTATCCAAAGCAACTAATAAAGTGCATAAATAAGTTGCAGCAAGTGCCAGCTTAAGCCCCACTTCTAGTTGTGGAGAATGTCAGATTTGCCAACTGCAACTGCTGATCACTTTGGCGAACCATGTAAATTTATATGAATAAAAATTGCTGGCCACGTCACTTTTATATACTGCATGCTGAAGGGTTAACGAGTACAGCAAGTTCAACCACATTCTCAGCCCTTTTTTCATTTTACCATTCTGTCATGGTACGTAACAAATGAGACACCTGATAAGACAAGCTTCTCTTCTGTTTGATTTTTTCAGAGCGAGTCACAGACTAGTTGCATGACTCGTTCTGCATGTCACATTTCGTGACTGGTTTCAAGAGAGTACACAGCTGACTTTTTCCGATGTACTATGACTATGTAAATGAAGGCTGCAACTGAAAATCACTGGAAAAAGTGTGTAATGTGACGTGGGGAATGAACTGGCAACCATGTGATTTACAGGCTGACACCTTAGTCCATAGAACCTTATTATATAATTAATCAAGAAATGAATCAAATATTTAGCTTATTATTACATCACTGTATTTAGAAGCTTATGTCTAACATAATATCTTAATGTGGAAAATGTCTCGGAAGTGCTTCAACTCAGTAGTTATGTGCTGTTCTGAAAGAAACCATATATGTGTACTCCTCTGATTCAAAATAAAATAATATCAGACTACTGAAAAATAGAAGCTTTATCAACAAAATCATAACAGTGGTTTGCAGAAGAAAAAAAAAAAATGCTTGCTTCTGTTGAGTTTGTCAGTAGATGATACAGCAGATGATGGAATCAGCCTCAGTGCAGATATGTGTCTTGTCCATCTCCCACCTTCCAAGTTTTCCCCTCAGTTTTCTCAATCATCTCATATTATCTTGCCTCCTTTCACGTACCAGGAAACATTTGCTTTTCCCTTCCCTCAGTTCTGGTTCTAGGTTATTTTGTGCCCTAGGCCAAGCTAACTCATGTGGCTGGGTTTTTCTCCATCTTATGATCTGCGCCCTAGGCGAGATCATTCGCCTTAATAGAGGTGCTGGGCCTGCCTACAAATACATTCTTTCAGACCTGATGCATCATTAAACCTTACTGTATTCAAGGAGGACTTGCATTAGTCAGACAGTTATAACATCTCTGTCTGTCTAAGAGCTACAGCTTCCTCTAGAAGCCCCTGTTATCTGGTCATGCTTGAGTCACTGGTAGCCTTTCAAGGATCAGATCTCACAAGCCACCCCAAGCTACCTGTACTCTACGTGGGCAATAGGTTGCAACCTGACCCAGCCTTCAATCATTTGCTATCATAAACAAGTATACAGGTTTTTTACTGGCATTGTCCTAACTATACTATAACTATACCCTTTCTCCTACATTTGGCTTTTTTGGGTTAACTTCTTTCTGTTGTCTGCAGTAAACTACCAGTTCATGGTTGGGCCCACCAGTTACTCAGAAAATTTTCTGAGAGCTTCCAATGGCTTCTTTTTAGGACACCTTATATTGTCATTAATGCTGAAAAACTTGTCATGCCATCTTATAATGGTAGCCAGGCAATTGCTAATGACCATGACTTCCAGATTCAAACCATTAACCAATGCTGCTTTTCTTAGTTTCTCCAAACTTTTTAAAAAGTATTTTCTTCTTTTCAATGCAAAACATATATTCAGCTTTCCAGCCATGTGTTGATACATCTCACCACTATGTACAGTATTTCTTCTCTCCTATAACCATCTCTGTCATTGCTTGTCAGTTCTGTAACCTTAGACACACAACCTGTGTACTGAGTCCTAATTCCCAGATATCTCCTTCATTCCCAAACATAGTTGAGGTATCCTTTTTCTTTTTTAACACTTCTGTCTGAAATTTCCAGGGAGTTCATGTGATCCTGAAGGAAGAGTTCTTTTGGTTTGGACGTATTGAGAAGTACCATCCAGAGTCCCTTATAAAATTTTTGTCAAGAACAATGTAATATTTCTTTTTTATTAAAACATCTAACAATCTAAAATTTGCTGTACTGAACGTGCTATTTGTTCAGTAGAAAATGCTAGTGGATGTGCTGAAATAGCTTCTCCATTCTGTGGTCTTGTCTTGGTTAACTTTTCATGATCTTTTGATATGGATAACCACTTTTATAGTAATTCCTTTCTTGCTTTGCAATCATGAGTTCTTTGCTGAATTAATCACTTGTTCTATCATTCTGACTGATCTGTTTTTGAATTATTATTTTTCCTGTTTTCTTCTTGAAAGCATTCTCAGGTGTTACTCACTGAGCTCTGTTCTACCTCAACATTAATTTCCTGGGCACTTATATCTTTCCACAACTTCTATGCAAGCAGTGGGCCAGATGTTCCATTCATTTCCTTCTTTGTGCCTATCAGGTTTTTACAGTTGTTTGACAATTGCTTAGAAGAATCCCTCATAGCATGATGCTGCCACTAGCATGCTTCATTGTAGGGTTGGTTTTAGGCATTCAATGAGTAGTGCCTGGCCTTTGCCAGAGTGCTTGGAGTTCTTCCCAAAAAGTTAAATATTTATCTTGGTAGTGCAGAAAATCTTTTTCCTCATGTTCTCAGAGTCACGTTTGTCTAGCTACTGTACCCTAAATGTTTGATTGCTGGAGTGGTGCTGAGATTGTTATACTTCTGACATGTTCTTCCATCTCTGCAAAGGACATCTTAAGCTCTGTTAGAGCTTGTTACTTTTCTGATTGTTATATATATATATTTAGGATTTTTGTTTCACTTGCAGTATATTCTGTTGTCTAGGTACATTTCCTCTGCCTAGGTGTTGTGTCCTCTGAGGTTAAAAGGACATCCAGTTCACTATGTTCTCAGCCAAGCTACAGATAACAAGTCTTGCGTCATGCTTTTATAAAGATTTTTTTTTGATCCCTGATTTTCTGACTTTTTTTACTACATTCATAGACTGACATAGACTGAGTTTTTGCTTCTCGTTTTGATTTGGACACTTCGGTTTTGTCAATCTGCTGATTCTGACCCTTTGTCCATCTTTCATTTACATTCCCTGTTGCCCTTTTAAAATGAGTCAGTTTGCTGACACAAAAATTGCACGGATCAGCAACGTAAACATGAATGACCACAAAATGAGATGTAGCTTTTGTTTTATGAAGGTGATGGAAGGGAAAATTAAGAATATTAATTTGATTGAAATGTAGACATCTAAAGAGCAGTTTAGCAGCAGCAGCAGTCAATAAGTTAACAAGCACAGTAAATACGGTTGTGGGTGCAGCACATGCTGTTAGTTGAAGTCATGTTAACTGTCGATCTCACATCCTGCTTGCTACTCCAACGATTCCAATGAGTGCAGAGGCCTTTTAAATCAATGCTGAATGATGTTCGAGACACAGTCATGAATGTATGCAGATGGCCGGACTCTTACTGTGTTTATTATGTCATTGCTAGATAAAAAGATTTACAGTGGGCTTCAGTTGGATGTGGTTTAGTGCATTGTGTGCAATTTATTCAAAACAATTAATTAATAAGAAGCAGAATTACAATGTGGGGAATCAAGAACTTCTAGCTATAAAATAAACCTTACAAGAATGGAGTCACCAATTAGAAGGTGCTGAGTTTTTGTTTACGATTTTTGGATAGCAAGAATGGAAAAGGAGATGCATTATCCTAAATGCATGAACCGGACGAAACTACTAAGGACCCAGTACCAATTATAAATTCAGAGTAAATATCTGAGCATATTAATTATTCTATGCATCTAGGAAATCATGACTAAGGTAAAAAAAATGTTCACAATAGTAATAACATTCCTCTCAGGTTGGCGTCTCTGGAAAACTGTTTGTGACTCCAGAACTACAGTTTCATGTACTGGATTTATGCCACCTTACTGTTATGGTCATTTATGGAAACTCAAAGAATAAGAATCATAAAATCTATGTTCTGGAAGAAAGGGATGAATCCTAACATTAGGAAGTATGTTGCTTCTTGCAAGACATGCTTTCAATTCAAGTCTCAGGCATGATTACCGGTAAGGTCTTTTTTACAGATCTTCCCCCATGGAAAGGTTTTACTCCTCTTTTAGTAATTGTTGATCGATTTTCCAGTTACGCACATTTTATTTCACTGAAAACGTTACCATCTGCTAAGGCTTTAGCTGATGCCTTATTATGGAGGATTGTTTGTGTCACTTTGTGCCAAGATTCTGGAAGGCCTTTTGTGCAAGATTCAGTTGCTCAGTGAATCCAACTTCTGGGTGCTGTGCAAAAGTTAATGGCCAGACCTATCATTTTAATCAGGACCTAAAGAAATTCTTATGGTCCTGTGGTTCAGTGTCACACCCTGTACCAACAAGGAAGCCACCTAGCTACCCCTTAACCTAGCTTAATGTTTTATAAAAAATGTTGGTTTTTTTTTATCTCTGGTTTTCCAACTTCAGCTGCTTTCATAGACAGTTTTTTGCTTATTGTTTTCATTTTGATGCTTTGGTTTTCTTGATCTTACGATTCTGTCCCTTTTTTCTGTGTTTTATCTATTGTCCCAGTTGCCCTTTCAAAATGAGTGAGCTTGCTAAACACAACACTGAATCTTCTTGCCTGGTTACTCAATGTGGCCAAATGGCCAACTCTAGGAAGTGTCCGCTTCTTCCATGTCACAGTTATTGAGACCACTGTGCTATTGGAAGCACTCAAAGCTTTAGAAATGGTTTTATACACTGATCTATAATTCACCACAGTTTGAATGCAGTGGTCTACAGAGAGTTCCTTGGACTTCGTGACTTGATCTCTGTCTCGACATGCAGTATGAATTGTGGGTTTTTATATACACAAGGATGTGCCATTCTAAATGATGGCCATTCAATTCAGTTTGCCACAGGTACACATCAGTCAAGTTCTCAACACATCTCAAGGTTAATTAAAGCAAAAAGGATGTACCTGAGCGAAATTTAGAGTATAGAAGATAGTGTTGAAGATAGACTTCTTATCTTCAAAACACTTCCTGAACAAAGTGATTTTTTTTCTTTATACTTTCATGAAACATATAAGGGAGAAGGTGTGGTGCATTATTTAGCATTTCTCCCTTACACTGTTTATGACCTAGCTTACATTTCTCTCCCAGCAGCTTCCAGTGTGGTGTATGCATGTTTTCTTCTTGATTGTGTGAATGTTGCTCTATATCTCAAAGAAGTATGACTTAAGTTAATGGCTGTTGACCTTCAATGCATGTTTAACAGTGCTAGCAAGTGTTCAAAATGCTGGACTGACATCCAGGCTTAGTTCCTTCAAGAATCGGCTCCAGATAGTCATGACTCTGTAATGTACTAAGTGGGTCCATAAAATAAAATGATGGTAGGACATACTGTATGATTAAAAGAAATATGGGAGCAATATATTGGTAATAAAAGAGGAATAATACTTCAAGAGATTACTTTATTAATTAACTTTTGTTTCTGCATTAAGAAGTTAGCTTTGGGCATTGTAAGAGCATCTGAGAGCATGACAACACCAAAGATACAAGTGAATTTAATTTTCAAAAAGTGGTGGAGAACTCTTCTTTTCTTTTTGGTTTTAAAATTTTTATTTTAGCATTAAATCTACATTCTCTTCATTTTAATGTGGATTATGGATTGTATTTAACTTTCCTATTTCTCATTCCCACAGTACCTGATAACTCAAACCATCTGGGTGAACAAAAAGGGTTAATTTAATGGCCACTACCTAGATGAAACTTGATCACTGTCCTTTTTTCTAACTAATGTGGGAAGACAATCCAAGACAAATGCTTTCCTGACAGAAAAAGAATACCATGGTTGTTAAGAATTGTTTTTGATTTTATGTTGTTTACATTGCATTACTTATTCCATTAAGGTCTTGTTTCAACTTTCAGCTCCCCAGCCTTCTTTGCTGATTGCCTTACCTTCATTGTTCAGTTCTGTACTGGTGGAGGCACTGACTCTACTTTGTATTCAAACAAATTTAAAAACTCTGCCTAACTTTCTTTGAATTGCTTAATGCTGACAATAATCAAATTTCCCCAAATATTTGAAAAGCATTTAAATTTTCTTTTATTTTCTTCTGTTTTAAAAAATGTGCTAAATGTTAATTTGTGGTTTCCTGATACAATGGAAGGGTAGTGGGAGAAACACTTTATTTTGGAATTAGAAGTTCCTTTTTCAGAGACTTCTACTTGATTGCAATAAACATATTCTTACTAAATTGTATCCTCTATGAGAAGGACTCACTATGTGTGTCACAAAAGACACTGGGAACAAGATCTATAAAATGACATGAATAGAGTGTTACGGTGATTAGTACTGTTTCCTTACAAATGTATATTCCATTAAACTGCAGAGCAGGCACGGCATTCATGGAGTTAGCACACTATCTTTATGTTTGTGCAGGTGCCACCCAACAACATGGTCCTTCTGACAATCTGGCCCATGTGAAAAAGTCTAGACGTGTACAATAGAGTGCTTTGTGATGGACTGGCACACCATCCTGTGTTACAAAGATAGGCTTCACCTGCTTACATCCATGGATATACCCTTGGGTATGTTTATACAATTGCAATCTGAATCTTCCAATTCAGTTATAGGGCTTGAAAGATACAATTCCTTATTATTAGCCTTAACATTACAACCCCTTTCTTTCTTTCTTTCTTTCTTTCTTTCTTTCTTTCTTTCTTTCTTTCTTTCTTTCTTTCTTTCTTTCTTTCTTTCTTTCTTTCTTTTACTTTTTTTTGCAATAATTTTTTTGTGATAAGTAGAAAAACTCCAGGATCATTTGTTCTCTCAAAGATAACCACAATAATTTGGAAGACTGCATCAAACACAAAACATTATGCTGATCAGAATTAGACTGAATGGCATTTTAATGTTCACTTACTGCTGAGTTGGACTGCCTGGCGGTGCTAAATTTGAAAAAGTCCACAAGGAAGCCTTACGTGTGTGTCTTTCACTTTGTGGAAAGGAAGCCTACAGTATGATGCCCTTGTTTTAAACAAAAAAAATGCATAGTGCTGGAGCAGAAAGAATAGAATAAAATTGTAAAAATACAAAAATTGTATTCAGTGCAGTAAACACCTGGCCTCATGGTACTTAGTGCTGCTACCAGACAGGCCACAAGACTTGTGTTTGAGTTGGGCATTGTGTGTAGTCTCCATGTTCTTTCCTTGTTATTATGGCTTGTCCTTTTTCACTTCAAAGCTATTTGATTTTAAACATGGGGGGGGCTGCTGTTTCAATTTAGACAATTCAATGTCCTTGTGTTTTCCTGGGCAGTGGGTGGTTGCAAGACTCTCAGTTTCCTTAACATTGAAGTCCACATTTCTGTATTTTGTCAGATGATGAAGTCAGAGGGTGTCACAATGATCTGATGCTCAACAAGACAGACCAGGCACTAGCACCTCACTATTTGACTGATTTTTTACAACACGAGCGGTGCATGAATATGCACTTTTTATTAATAATTAGCAAACTAGGGAAAGATATTATTAGTTTGGTAAGTTAATGTTAATGTTAGAGATATCTGCTCACTTAAAGGAAAATTCTGGTATTACAAAATATACAAAAATACTTTTTAAAAACAAAAAAGACTTCCTTCTTCAATTTCCAATCCAATGTTAACTATTTCTCATTTCAGCCCTTTGGAAACACTTTGGAGTGCCTAACTCATCAATCTAGCACCTCTTCACAAGCAACCTCTGTCGCTTAGATCAGTAAATATTACATTGCAATTCTATAGTTTCTTTAGAGTGCTGTAATGTTACATAATGTTTGTATAAAATCTGATCCGTCTATTTATTTCTAATACATCGTTTATGCTGAATATATCTTTGAGAAACCTTGTTTTTGGTTTCCTCTACATAAAATATTTTGCATTGTTGACAATGTAGTAAATATAAATTTTTGTTTCACTCCCTAATTTAAATAGAATAGGGGCCTGTAATTTTCAAGTAATTTCTAAGGTTAATTTTATTCAAGGTCATTCTAACTAAGAAATCTTTAAGATTCTTATTTCTCCTATATGCCCCAATAGGTCTAGTATTTGAAAACAAATGATATGCAGTATTACTTCTAATACTTCTATATACTTTTTGCATTGGCGCTAAATAAATAGTCACCAAAGGAGTTATATTATCTGATACTTTTGACTCAAAATTGGTATTAATATTAACATTGTTATTAAACTGAAAGTTAGGATCTGTATTTTTATTAAATTTGAGAATGTTGTTAACTTTTAGCAGCTTCAAGAGCTATTATAGAAAATTCTCTAACTATAGAGTTCAATAATTCATAATTCCCATCCAAACTTGATCATGAGCTTCTTTTCCTCTATTAAACTGAGAATTAGTTGAGAAAAACCTCTTTCAGTTTAAGGATACCAAACTCCTGATTCACCTTAGGGTCACATTTCATACTTATTTTCGGATGTCTAAAATTATAGGATAGCAGGTTGGGTTAGACTGTTCTGTTTTAGTCATTAAACCACTTTCTAATATTTTATTTTGTATTATACTAACCTTAAATCATTCATTTTATTTTACAGGTCTAAAATACAGGTCTAAAAATAATAGGAGAGGATGGACCTGGACCAAGAAGTCACCCAGAGGAGAAGTTATTTTGTAAAGACTAAGGACTCTCTCTCTCCATTTGTTTCTGTTTTACAAAGCACCATCCAGCAAACCCAAATCATCTGTCTTCTAATCTGTTCCTCAGATCTATCACCATTCTGCACAAAAACAGAAGACCCATACTGCTGATAATATAAACTCTTTAGATCTTTAAGTTCAAGATTAGTCAACCCTAGTTTAACATCAGGGTTAACCTTAGGGTAATACTTTATTTCCCAACGTTAACCTTAGGTTAGAGGAATAGTCTTCTTTAAGATTAAACATCCCCTGTCCATGGTTAACATTAGAACATGTTTTACTCTTGGGCAGTATTTTTGAGAGCCCTTTTAGAATTAAGGGTTGATTAGAAGATCTTTTATTGTTACCAAAATAATCTTCTGATGTTCACACTTTATTTACACTAATCTTATGTTCTTTTTAATTTGCAGGACTGACACTATTAGAGGAAACTACCAATGCAGTACCTCCATTTTTTATATTATCCATTATAGTTGCAACTGATCCAAAGTATTCTCCTAAAGTATTCTCCTAAGGGTAAGTTGTTATTAATACCTTGCAATCAAACTAACATATTGCCATCTAAAGTAATCTCAGAAAAACTATCTGATTGAAACTGTACTCTTATTAACTTCTCCTTTCTATTTTAACAAACTAGTGTTAGCCAGAGGTGTCAGATTAGCACTTCCATTCTTCCACCCCCTCATTCTAGATTCCCAGGTCAATTGCAGCAGATAATGAGGTAAGTATTCTCCTGAATCTGAATTCCAATTGTAGTCTAAACCTGGCTTAGAATCATTTACCCTTAAAAACTTACATATAACCTCTAACTTAATTCTACTCAAGAATATTTTAGAATATCCCCTCTGTTGTGAGGACATAACTAACATAACATAATGTAACATAATATAACTAAAATGTAATTGGGACAAAGGATTAATGAAAGAATCTATATATTCTGCTACTTTAGTCAGTTCTGATATGCTACAATAAGTCGGCCTTTAGGTATCTGAAATGAAACAGTCCTGTTGGGATGGCTCCTTGTGAATTTTTAGCAAAATATAAAACTTTCTCGACCAATAATCTGCTGGTCCTGACAAATATTCAGTCTGTTGAAGCTGTAATAATATTTTTTCAATTTGCATTTTAATTTTTGATTGTATAGAATTCGACAAATGCATATAATGTTCAATATTAATTGATTATGCACATTCTCAAACATATTGATATCTATGAATTATAACATGCATAGATCCATTATCATCCAGTTTTATAATTACATTCTGATTATTATGCAGTATTGATGAAGACCTATGTTCACCTAATGACAGATTATCTTTAAGATTACTAATATCCAGATTTAACTATGCTAACACACTTCTGTCCGGTCTTAATCTGTGATGAAATTTGATTATTTTGGGGTTCCATTCAGAAGTACAAATCCAAATCTTTTGTATTATTCCTCTAACTCCCCCACAGTAGACTGCTAACTTTAATGTAAAAATTAAGGTCCTTTGATAGAACCTATCCATCCAAATGGGTAGGTTTAGGAATAAAAGAATAAGAGTTAGGTCTGCTCCCGATAAAGATAGCATATAGGGTAAATTTTAAATATTCAAAGAGAGATAGGGGATAGTTGGCGAAGGTGGATGAATTTAAATACTCAACAGTACAGAGTAATGGGGATTGTGGAAGAGAAGTGAAAAAGAGAGTGCAGGCAGGGTGGAATGGATGGAGAAGAGTGTCAGGAGTGATTTGTGACAGACAGGTATTAGCAAGAGTGAAAGGGAAGGCCTAGAGGACAGTAGTGAGACCAGCTATGTTATATGGGTTGGAGACGGTGGCACTGACCAGAAATCAGGAGACAGAGCTGGAGGTGGCAGAGTTAAAAATGCTAAGATTTGCATTGGGTGTGACGAGGATGGGCAGGATTAGAAATGAGTACATTAGAGGGTCAGCTCAAGTTGGATGGTTGGGAGACAAAGTCAGAGAGGCAAGATTGCATTGGTTTTGACATGTGCAGAGGAGAGATGCTGGGTATATTGGGAGAAGGATGCTAAGGATAGAGCTGCCAGGGAAGAGGAAAAGAGGAAGGCCTAAGCGAAGGTTTATGGATGTGGTGAGAGAGGACATGCAGGTGATGGGTGTAAGAGAACAAGATGCAGAAGACAGAAAGATATGGAAGAAGATGATCCTCTGTGGAAACCCCCAACGGGAGCAGCCGAAAGAAGAAGATGAAGTAGAAGATAGTAGAAAATAGATAGTAGAAGTAGAGCTAGGGGTGTCCAAGACTCTTTCCCCTCTTACAAGTTTAAATGATGTAGCCACAAATTTAAGATTGTCCCTGCAGTTTCTACTGTCCATTGAAACCCTAAATAAGTGTTGGCAATTAAATTTAAATTACCTGGATATTGATGAATGTAATCATTAATCTTATCCAACAACATTTGCATTTTTAAATAAATATTAAATCAAAGGTATGTAGACATGCTCATATGGGAAAACCCTTTTTGCCTGTATAAATAATCTCCCAACAATTGGTTATTATCCAAACAATCATTAAGCCCAACAGAAAACACCACCATTTGTACATTTGGGTATGGATCTAATCTACTCTAAAGGTCCACAGTATGCTGTATTTAGGCCACTAGGGTAACTATCAACCTGTATTAATGGATTTCTAAAGGATCGAATTCTACTGAGATTAGAATCCTATGAATAATATCAGTTTAGGAACATAGATTTTCCAATCCATGTATTTCCTATTAGTATTCACATGGCGAGTGGGATTACCTGAAAGAAATTTGTCCCCCGATCTGAGACTTCCAACTGCTGTAAAAGGTTAAGGTTTCATGAGGGAACTGAAGTTACCTGTTGTTGTGTTTTGACTGTGTTTGCACATTTTTCCTGACTTCGTAAAATTTTTATCATTCTTTAATAGCTTTTTGAGGGTATTGAACATCAAGGAATTAGTTGGTTGTTAGTTAGTTTTAGTTAATATTGTTTTTTTATACCTGGTACAAAGTTAATTTTGAATAACGTCATAGTGTTCCCTGTAGTTGCTCGTTATGCTATGGATGTGATGCTTTTAAAGATGGTGCCATGCCACATATAGTCCATATCAGTGAATAAATGTGCAAAAAACCATTACAGGTGTTATTGGTGTAGTTTAGCTCAACAGTTATAGAATCTTGTAACCTACTTATCAACAATGACTTTGGTGTACATATAGAAGTTTGATAGTAGTTTTACTGAGTTTTCCAGTTATGACCCCAGCATCATATTGATCTTAATCTCTGTCAGGTTTATCTTTTGATCTTTAAGTGTTTATATTTATTCTAGTGCTCTCAACTGGCATAACATCTGCAAAAAAAATCACATTGAAATGGAAAGATCATGCAGACTATTTGTAGACAGCAGACAGTGAAAATGCAAATTGAGTTCATTTGCATGGCCATTCAGATTTATATACAGTATTACTATGGATAAAGCTGGGATTACTTTTATACAATGCAATATCTAAATCAGAAATATTTGGTTCTAGTTGTGGCTTTGTAATACATTAATTTAAAGCTAAAGTTAATGTTATGCAATAGACTGTTTACAGTCTTCATAAGCATAATTTTATGGCCAGAAATTCTGGAATATTTAAAATGTAGTATTTCTGTCTTTCACTTTTCCTTAATGGGTTATAGTGACTGTTGCTTTCATGTTTTTACTCTATTTTTAAGAATAACTAGGTAAAGCCAATGTAAGCTGCACAACTTCAAGTCGTGGGGTATGTCAGATTGCCAACTGCACTTGCTGGACTTGTTGTAGGACCATGTCAATTTAAATGACTGAGGCATGTCACATTTAGTGACTGAAAGTTAACTTTCCAGCGCAGCCATACTTAACCATTTTGCTGCCTGAAGGAGGCCGTGAGTTGGAGTGAGGTGCTGGGCATGTCACATTATACGACCTGTTTCATAGGAGAGTGTGCCATCGGCTGCCTCTGACTCTCTAAAATTATGTAAAGGAAGGCTATGACTGAAAATTACTGAAAAAATCGCATTATTCAACATTGCTTTTAGTGTGGTCTTCTAGGTATGGCCTGAGAAGTGTTAAGTTATTAATGTATGAATTCTGCAGATGTGCACACAAGACATGTTTACAATGTTGGCTGTAGAAGCATCAAAGGTGAGAGAGGTCTCTTTCTCTTTTTCTCTTATTCCATTTTATAAGACAATTTATTACTTCGGTAAAGGTGTCCTACCAAGAGGATTTCCTCTAAAAAGGTTTTATTGAAGTTTTTTGTCACTACTTAATAGTTTCATTGTAGTGGTAATATATTAAGCCAGGTAACATCTTATCACCTGAGTGATAAGAGTCCTAAGTGTCTGTTTTTATTATAACATGTACTTAGTACTTCTCAAGCAGATAAAAGTGTGCATGGGTCATCAGGATTAGGATACCATTAGACTAACCCCTCCATAAGAAGGTATCTTTTTGAGGGATGAAACTGAAGTTAGACAGAGGAATATACAGGGCTCAAAGGTAGGAGGGTGATGTGGACAGAGAGAGACACAAATTGGTTCCCTTTTCTACATTATAGGATGTAGCGTAGAATGTTTAGGATGACCAGCATTGGACAGCTAGGAGGTAAATTTTTATTTGATGGATTTTTCTCTCTTTTTCTGGTCTTTATTTTTATAGTTTGTGGTTTGGAATCTTTTGTTCCAGGTTCCAGTCAATGCCAAGAACAGGAACACATTTTAGGTTAAATAAAGTTCAAAAAACCATTTACTGGACAAAGATTTGGTATTTCCCAAAATATTTGGCCTCCTCAGTCAATCTCTGACAGCATAACACCTTTTGGTGCCCAAGGTTATAGTGAATACTTATCTGTCTGGTGGTTTGTCACACTGTGGTGTTTAACAGGTGATGGTACAGTAAGTATACAGTAGTATTTATGAACTAGCACAGATGGTGTTAAGCAGGCATTTAGAAGCAACAGAGTTAAAATAAGTAGCTTTAGTACATGTGCTGTATTTTGTACTTTACATGAAGTATACAATTCAAAACAGTTTCACAAAGTCACTGTGTGAAATGTTTCTGTTTAGTTTGTGAAGATCTCGTACTAAGTTTTTACTTAAAAGTGCAGTCTAAATATCAGAATCAGAAAACTTTATTAATCCTGAAGGAAATTACTTATGTTACAACTTAACAACAGACAAGGGACATGTTACACTAAGAGCACGTATAAAGTAATCATGTAAATATAATAAAGTATAATAAATGTAAGAATTAAACTAAAGTACAGAGTGTTGCACCTTAAGTTAATATTGCACATTTTGAGAACAAATAAGGCCATTCTCATGTGAAGAGCAGACAATTTATTGCACAAGAACAGATAGTATGTTGCACATTTCATGTACTTGAAAAATGTACCTGGATATCCAATAAAGAAAAAGGGGTAATAGCTTAAAGTGTGGGTGAGTGACCGGAAAAGGAGTTATAGTGTCTGATGGCTGTGGGGAGGGAGGATTTCCTGTGACATTCAGTGGAGCACTTGATGCTAGTCAGTCTACTGCTGAAAACGCTCCTCTCTCCAACCACAACACTATGAAGTGGGTGATTAGCATTTTCAATAATAGACCGAAGCCTAGACAACATTCTCTGATCTGCCACAGTTTCCAAGCTGTCCAGTTTCTCTCCGACCAGAGAGGCAGCCTTCTGAATTAGTTTGTTTAGTCTCCTGATGTCTGCAACTTTCATGCTGCTCCCCCAGCATGCCACAGCGAAGAAAATGGCACTGGCTACCACGCTGTTATAGAACATCTGCAGCATAGTGTTGCTGACACTAAAAGATCTGAGCTTGCATAGGAAATATAGCCTACTTTGACTCTTCTTGTATATGGTCAGCGAGTTCCTGGACCAGTCTAGCTTATTGCTCATATGCACCCCTAGATACTTGTACTCCTCAACGATGTCCACCTCCACACCCCTAATAGACAGGGAGTGGCTGGAGATCGCGATCTTCTTAAATCAACTACCAGTTCTTTAGTTTTACTGGTGTTGATCTGCAGTTGATTCAGCTCACACCAGTCAACAAACCTGTCCACTGCCTTTCTGTATTCCGTCTCGTCTCCATGTCTGATACTACCAACTATTGCAGAGTCATCAGAGAATTTCTGCAGATGGCAGCCCTCTGTATTGTAACTGAAATCTGTAGTGTACAGGGTGAAGAGGAATGGTGACAGAACTGTCCCTTGTGGAGCACCAGTGCTACACAGCACAGTGTCAGACACAGAGCCCTGTAGCCGCACAAACTGTGGCCTTCCCGTCAGACAGTCCATGATCCACAAAACTAAGGGAGCATCCACTTGCATTTCCGATAGCTTACTCCCCAGTCTGGCTGGTTTGATGGTGTTAAAGTCAAATGAGAAATCAAACAACATAATCCTGGTGAGTTCCTCCTGACTTGTCTAGGTGACTGTAGGCACAGTGCAGCAGGTAGATGATTGCATCTTTGACTCCAATCCTTGCCTGGTAGGCAAACTGGAGAGGGTCTAGTGCTGACTTAACCTGGGAGCAAAGTATTTCCAGGACTAGTCTCTCAAAGACTTTCACGATGTGTGCGGTGAGCGCCGCTGACCTGTAGTCAGAAGGAGCACTAGGATGTGCCTTCTTTGGAACAGGAACCAGACAAGATGTTTTCCATAGCACTGGCACTTTTTTAATACTCATGCTTAAGTTGAAAATCCTAAGTAGTACACCACAGAGCTGTGAGGCATAGACTTTAAGCACCCTTGGGCTGATGCCATCAGGGCCTGCCGCCTTGTCAGAACGAAGTCTGCGTAATTCTCTCACGACTTGGTCTTCTGTAAAGGTGGTGGATGGTCTGGTTGTGTGAGTGTTGTGGATAGAACAGGGGGCAGAGTATGCTAATTTTAATAAGAACACATCACTTAGTTCTGTTTTAAGAAAATTTCAAGTTATCTATACTCTGCATTCAGTTATTCTGGTTATATTATGTGAGATTAATGATGGCTGCTTGAAAAGTTTTAGGCTGTATAAAAATAAAACAAAAAAATGCAATTTACAGGAAAAAAAAGACTTAAACTGGAGCCTGGGAAGGCACCATCACCCCTTCTTATCATTGAACTAGCCCTTTTTCTTTCGCTTTATCCATTAATTTACCATAGGGACGGGGGGCTGTGGCAGACTCTAGTCCTCTGAATCTGTGGGATTCGTATCAACACTAAAATGTTTTCCCTGAATACTTTCCTTTCCTTTCCTACCCAAGACAGCACCTCCAACTTATTTAATTTCAGTTCCATTCTGTAACATGATTTACGCATGCATTCTTTTTCTAACTTGCTCTTTACTCTGCTTCTGACTTAAACATATTCTTTACCATCAGCCCTACACTGCTTTATCTTTCTCATTTTCTTGCTTTTTTATCACAGCACCCAGGAATTCCAGGTGACCCAGATTGAAGGCTCTAACATAGATCCTAGTGGGGAGTCCAAGGCTATGGCTGAAAGAGGAAGGCACTTGTCCATTCTGGAAGGATTCCTTAGGTCGTTTAGCGTTCAGGTCCCACATAAAACTGACAGAAAATACTGCCTTACCTTATCCAGCGTTGTGGATGAGTGGGAGAGGTGATATGTGCTCGGAGAGCCAGCTGTCAAAGTTAAATCATAAGGACTATCCAGGATGAGGAGAATACCTGGAATACGTGGAAAGATATGACTCACTTAGAGATGGTGGTAACACTTCTTAAATACACTTTGTCAATTACAGAAGGGTGTGATTAGTTTCATTTCTTACATCCTTGCTAGTTACTGATAAACAAGACCCCAGGAGCCAGGATTCTGCTACACTAAATAATAAAGGTTTTATTATCAATACTTGTACTTGCAGAGAAATAGCAGCGGGACTGGGTCATAGATCAACAGGTTTTAATTAAAATGCTTCCTAAAGTACTAAAAGTAAAAGCTAACAATTACCCAGGGCAGACGTTTATTCAGTACAATCAATAAATAATCAATTTGTGAAAATCATATTTATCAGTAAAAATCAACTCTCACAGTGGAAATATATGGAGTGTTTACTTACAGCTTTACTTCTGAAGCAGGTAAAATTTCCATTTTGTATGAGTGCGTCATTAGTTATCATGGGTACGAGCAGTGGCTTAACAAAACAGCACAGCATGCTACCCCTCACAATGTGCAGTGCTCTGCCATTATTATCTTATTTATTTTACCTATATTTGCACCTTGTATCCTATTTTATTGAATATATTGGACACAATATATTTAATGTAAATATAGAATGGCATCTGGTTGGTATATTTTAAGTAAAATGAAAAATGACTTGCTGCAAATAAATAATACAATACAATACAATTTATTTTTGTATAGCCCAAAATCACACAAGAAGTGCCGCAATGGGCTTTAACAGGCCCTGCCTCTTGACAGCCCCCCAGCCTTGACTCTCTAAGAAGACAAGTAAAAACTCCCAAAAAAAAACCCTTGTAGGGAAAAAATGGAAGAAACCTTGGGAAAGGCAGTTCAAAGAGAGACCCCTTTCCAGGTAGGATGGGCATGCAGTGGGTGTCAAAAAGAAGGGGGTCAATACAACAGTACAAAATGTAATCTTTTAGTTATTTGTTTTCTCTTCATAAGTGGAGCAAACTAAATGTCCAGTAATCTTCTGAAAGCTAACAAAGTTCTGCACAATGACATCCAATTTAAAATCATTTGAACGGTCACCTTCAGTACTTAACTAGTCAGGTAATCTGCTTGCTGAAATCATATATTCAGCAAAAATTATGTAATTTCTGCAATGTTAGACATTTTCTTTTTGTTAGTGCCCTGTGATAACATATTTTAAAACATGTTTTTTTCAGTGAAAACACAGCTAAATTCTTTTGCACTAAAGACAAGTGAGAGAGGGGCACATTTCAAACCACTCGACATACTGATGTAAGGAAAAAAGAAGTTTCAAAGTGAGGAAACCTGGTGTTTCGAGGTCACTGATTATGGCAGCAGAGAGTGGCAATGAGTTGCATGTTGATTAACACATGCAAGTATGAATTTCACTGTGCTCTGTACATTTGACAGCAGTGACCCCATAAAATGACGAGTCAAATGATTTGCTGTGAAATGTGCAGCATAAATTTTACATTTATACACTCAGGAGACATGTCATGGGTCATGCCTGTGTCACAGTAATACACTGTACTTTTGCGTGTATATATTATTTTATCATTTTTCTCACTTTCAACTTTATACATCATTTAATACAATGATAAAATGAGAATGTAATTGTATTAAGCACTACTTTCAGTTGTATTTTGGTAAAAATATAGGTACTGCAAAAATGTATCTATTAATCATTTACGTCTATGTAACAAATACTTCATTGGGACTTCATAACAGTTACAAAAGCATCAGTAAAATGTTTATTGATCTCTGCAATGTGACCTACTAACAAAACTTCACTTTGGAGTGCGCTGAGGTGGCTTAACTGGAACAAAATATCTCTTGATATTATGTGTTTACTAGAAGACCTGTGAATCCTTCATATTAACAAGTGATGTTACCATCATGTCAATATGCCACATTGCACAGAGATGAAAATAACCTGCCTACTGATGTCTTAGAGGTGTTACGAAGACCAAAAGAAGTCTTTGTGAAATTCTTGTTACATAAAACTAAATGAGTAATAGCTGCATTTTGCTATACCTGAACTAAAGTGTTACCGGTATTTTTAATTATTTGTCATAGGCCCCAGAACTATTTCTCTGAAATTCTATACCCCTTAAATGTTTGAAATAGCTGAGGCCGATATTTTGGGGCACTATTTACACCACTGGGTATGAGCCACTATGGCCCATTTTTATGAAATGAACACAGCACACAATTACAAGGTTTACCCATAATTTAGTCCAGAGATTCTTCTGTTTTTCAATTAGAAAGGCAGCTGTAAAAAAAAGATAATATGTGATGAAAAGTGGGGTTCCAGCTGCAGAATCATATTTAACTGCTTTGTTGTTTTAGATAAAGACAAAGAAGAAATGTTTGAAAAAAAGGAAAGTTACTCTCAGGAGGAATTTCAGTCTGCATTGTGCATTTGTGGTCTAAATGATGCCCACTTGCTGTACTAGTTTTCATTTATCCTTTCCAACTGGAAGGGACAACTCTGGTGGTGGTACAGAAATTATATCATATTTTTTTTCTTAGTTCACTTATATTCTAGGGTTAAAAGCACAAACAGTTAATAATTGTGCAACATCTCTTTCCTTGTTTGACACAGCACATAAGTAAGTGTTGGCTAAATTTATCGCTTTATGAACAACTTTGTTTATTCCAAAACCAGAAACGTTAAATTAATTATACTGAATTATTTTATATCAGTGGAACTTTGGTAAAAAAAATCAATTTTTAAGAATCCATAAACAACTGTCCAAATAAAACCTCCTGCCTTTCTAAAAATGGCAAACACTACATTTGCTTAGGGTGAATTTCTAGAAGATACAGAAATCTTAGAAAAGTCTACACAATTAAATGTTTTCCCTTTTTTACTGACAGTTGTAAATTGATCTCCAATTAGGCTAACTGGTTATCAGAAACTAATTGTCTAATTGCCTAAAGGCTTGACATCATTTTCTGGAATTTTCCAAGCTTTTTAAAGGCACAGTTAACAAAGTACAGTATATGTAAACTTGTGACGCTCCCAAATTGTCATAAAGTCAATAAAAAGTAAAATACTCTGACTGTGAACTTTGTTGGAAAAAATTACTTTTGCCATGCACAAAGTTGATGTCTTACACGATATGCCAAATTTATAGTTTGTTAGTATAAAATCTGTGGAGGGATTATAAAGTGAGTTTTAAAGAATTCATCTTAAATGTACTGTATGTAAACTTCTGACTTCAACTGTAGTTAATTTCTGGTTACATTTTTTTGTGAAATAAAGCACTTGCAGGTGAAGGTGGAAACCTAGAACAGAAAAAAAATTTGTAAAAGGACTCAGGGTAAATTACCCATTTTGAACTCATTTAGACAAAGAATATCAGCTTGAAGAAACTTGAAAAACTTACATTTTAGAAATGCTCATAAGGCCAGCATCACACTACATGATTTGCCCAGTAAACACAGCTCACTCCTACAACCTACAGTTGTGTAGCATGACGTCTGTATCAAATCATTCCTCATACTCTATGACTCTCAATGATAAAATCAGACATATATAATTTTGTGTTAACCCTTTGAACTCTTCCCTTCATCAGCATTTCAGCACTATAACTCTAACCTCCCCAGCAATTTTCAACAATTCTGAAAACCACAAATTTTGATTTATACAAGTAACATTTTATTATATAATAATAATATGATAAGCCACGATGTTATAACAAAAGATTGATACTGTAGAACCAGTTGTATCTCTTATAGTATAACTGTTTTCATCATTTTGTACCGTCACTGTACAGACCTAATTCTAACACTGAACCTTTGAGTGATATGCTTCAAAATAATCTTCAGTGCCAAAAGCAATGCATGAGAACACTTCATGTGATATACACCAACCTTCTGAATCAATCGTCCCATATATGCTTTTCCCTGTGGGTCTCTTGTTGGAGGGGCTTGACAGCACAGCATCCTGAGTTTGAATTCAGTATCTCATTGCTTATATTGGGCTTATGCATGCTCACCAAGTCTGTGTTTTTTTTCCAAGTACTCAAGTTTTCTTCTCAAAATATTTGTTTTAAGTTAATAAATAAGTTAATTAATTAATAAGTTAAAAAGTAAATGATCAATTTTAAATTGACTCAGTGTCAGTCTGCATATGGATGTGTATGTGAGTAGGTCCTGCAATGGACTGGTTTTCTGTCCATGTCTGTTTCTCAGTTTGTGCCGAGTGCCGCCTATTTAAGCTGTGGTGTCATGCAGCCCTGAACTAAACTGAGTGAATGTGAGAAGATTATCTTATGTAATAAAAGAGCTATCTATCAGAGTTGAGGAGGGAACCGTTACGACACACTTGTATTATGAAAAATGAGGATTGTGCAACTTTCAGGAACAGTAAAAGTGAGGTAGAATATAATATGTTCTGTACACAAGATGGGTATTGAAAAACATTTCAATAATTACAGGGGTATTTCACTACTAGACGCAACCTACAAAGTACAATCTAACATAATTTTGCAAAGATTAACATGCTGCATTAATGAGATCATGGAAGTTGATTAGTTTGGCTTAAAAAATTTAATTCTGGTAAAATTTATTTGATTAGAGCATGTCAGCAAAGTCTATGACCTTATAGTGGTAGAATATGTTTTAAAATGCATTATAGGCATTTATAATTAAATGTAGAATGTTTGCAATGATTTAAAACAAGTGAATGCTCTCTCACTAATTCTTTTCAATTTGGCTCTGGAGAAAACAATACAAATAAATAGCCTAAACCAAAATCAAAGTTACAGTGATCTTCTTCTTCTTCTTCTTTTTTCGGCTGCTCCCGTTAGGGGTTGCCACAGTGGATGATCTTCTTCCATATCTTTCTGTCCTCTGCATCTTGTTCTGTTACACCCATCACCTGTATGTCCTCTCTCATCACATCCATAAACCTTTGCTTAGGCCTTCCTCTTTTCCTCTTCCCTGGCAGCTCTATCCTTAGCATCCTTCTCCCAATATACCCAGTATGTCTCCTCTGCACATGTCCAAACCAACGCAATCTCGCCCCTCTGACTTTGTCTCCCAACCGTCCAACTTGAGCTCACCCTCTAATGTACAGTACTCATTTCTAATCCTGTCCATCCTCGTCACACCCAGTGCAAATCTTAGCATCTTTAACTCTGCTACCTCCAACTATGTCTCCTGCTTTCTGGTCACTGCCACCGTCTCCAACCCATATAACATAGCTGGTCTCACTACTGTTCTGTAGGCCTTCCCTTTCACTCTTGCTGATACCCGTCTGTCACAAATTACTCCTGACACTCTTCTCCACTCATTCCACCCTGCCTGCACTCTCTTTTTCACCTCTCTTCCACAACCCCCATTACTCTGTACTGTTGATCCCAAGTATTTAAACTCATCCACCTTTGCCAACTCTACTCCCTGCATCCTCACCATTCCACTGACCTCCCTCTCATTTACACACATGTATTCAGTCTTGTTCCTACTGACCTTCATTCCTCTCCTCTCTAGAGCATATCTCTACCTCTCCAGGGTCTCCTCAGCCTGATCCCTACTCTTGTTACAGATCACAATATCATCAGCAAACATCATAGTTCATGGGGACTCTTGTCTAATCTCGTCTGTCAACCTGTCCATCACCATTGCAAATAAGAAAGGGCTCAGAGCCGATCCCTGATGTAATCCCACCTCCACGTTGAATGCATCCGTCACTCCTACCGCAGACCTCATCACTGTCACACTTCCCTTGTACATATCCTGTACAACTCTTACATACTTCTCTGCCACTCCCAACTCCCTCATACAGTACCACAGCTCCTCACGAGGCCCCCTGTCATATGCTTTCTCCAGGTCCACAAAGAAGCAATGCAACTCCTTCTGGCCTTCTCTGAACTTCTCCATCAACATCCTCAGAGCAAACATTGCATCTGTGGTGCTCTTTCTTGGCATGAAACCATACTGCTGCTCACTAATCATCACCTCACTTCTTAACCTAGCTTCCACTACTCTTTCCCATAACTTCATGCTGTGGCTCATCAATTTTATTCCCCTGTAGTTTCTGCAGTCCTGCACATCCCCCTTATTCTTAAATTTCGGCACCAGTACACTTCTTTTCCACTCCTCAGGCATCCTCTCACTTTTCAAGATTCCATTAAACAATATGGTTAAAAACTCCACTGCCATCTCTCCACATACCTCCATGCTTCCATAGGTTTGTCAACTGGACCAACGGCCTTTCCATTTTTCATCCTCTTCATAACTGTTCTTACTTCATCCTTGCTAATCCATTGCACTTCCTGATTCACAAACTCCACATCATCCAACCTCTTCTCTCTCTCATTCTAGCCAATTGGTACAGGTTCTTTTCTCTTTCCTTAGTTTCCAACCTCTCATACAACGCATCATATGCCTTTTCTTTAGCCTTCGCCACCTCTCTCTTCACCTTGCGCCTTATCTCCTTGTACTCTTGTCTACTTTATGCATTTCTCTGACTATTCCACTTCTTCTTTGCCATCCTCTTCCTCTGTATACTCTCCTGTATTTCCTCATTACACCACCAGGTTTCCTTTTTTTCCTTCCTTTTTCCAGATGTCACGCCAAGCACCCTTCTTGCTGTCACCCTTACTACATCTGCTGTAGTTTCCCAGCTGTCTGGTAACTCTTCACTGCCACCCAGTGCCTGTCTCACCACCTCCCTAAACCTTGCAGTCTTCCTTTTTCAACTTCCACCATTTGATCCTTGGCTCTGCTCTCACTCTCTTCCTCTTCTTGACCTCCAATGTCATCCTACAGACCACCATCCTATGCTACTTAACTACACTTTCCCCTGCCACCACTTTGCAGTCTTCAATCTCCTTCAGATCAACCCTTCTGCATAGGATGTAATCTACCTGTGTGCATCTTCCTCCACTCTTGTACATAACCCTATGTTGCTCCCTCTTCTTAAAATACGTATTCACCACAGCCATGGCCATCCTTTTGGCAAAATCCAATATCCTCTGACCTTCTTCATTCCTCTCCTTGACACCATACCTACCCATCACCTCCTCATCTCCTCTGTTCCCTTCACCAACATGCCTATTGAAATCCGCTCCAATCACCACTTTCTGTCCCTTGGGTACACTGTTCATCATTTCATCCAACTCACTCAAAAATCTTCTTTTTCACCCATTGCACACCCAACTGGCAGTGCATATGCACTAACAACTTTCATCATCACACCTCCAATTTCCAGCTTCATAATCATTACTCTGCCTGACACTTTTTTCAGCTCCAAAACACTCTTGACATACTGTTCCTTCAGAATAACTCCTACCCCATTTCTCCTCCCATCCACACCATGATAGAACAATTTGAATCCACCTCCAATCCACCTGGCCTTACTCCCCTTCCATTTAGTCTCTTGCACGCACAATATATTAGCCTTCCTTCTCTCCATTATATCTGCTAACTTTCTCCCCTTACCAGTCATACTGCCAACATTCAAAGTTCCTACCCTCAGTTCCACTCTCTTTTCTTTCCTCCTCTCCTCCTGCCTCTGGACATGTCAAACCCACAATCCCCCCTCCAACCCCCCCCCCCCCCCTTCGGCCAACAGTAGCCCAATTTCCGCCAGCACCCTGTTGGCTAACAGTACTGGTGGCGGTTTTTGTTAACCCGGGGCTCGACCAATCCGGTATGGAAATTTGTATTGTTGTCCGCATATTTATTTGGAAAAATATTACACCGGATGCCCTTCCTGACATAACCCTCCCCATTTATCCAGGCTTGGGACTGGCATGAAGAAACAGCCATTGACTGTGCAAACTACCCAGTGTATTAAAGATATTTCTTTCAATAAAAGAAACTGCTGAGAAAACAATGTACCTTAATGGACTCAGTTAAGCAATTGCATACAATAATGCCATTTGCAGAATCAATGAAAACATTGAAGACCTGAGACTAAATGTTATAAAATTTGAAAAGAATGCCAAGCTTGCTGGATTAATGACAGCCCCCTTACATTGAAAGTATTTTGATATAGCTGGCAAAAGAGTCAGAGACACAGAGATCAGTTATGGCACAAATACCATATAGTTTCAGATTATTGCTGCTTCGAATTTTGGTATGCTATACTGTTTCCCACACCCATTTGGTTTCAAATACATCTTTGCAAATACTAGTACTAGTAATAAAACAAATTTAGCTGCTCTTCAGCCTATATTTCTTTAACCAAAAACTTTAGTGATGTCTGTGATTGCTGAGCTTTTGCACACCTTTAAGGATTTCCACCCCCTCTTATTTGTGACTGTAATGCATGAATGCTGTCAGCACAGGTACTTAGCAGGTCATCACGATGCGTGAACAAATAAATTTCACTAAATCCCAGGATTGTTATCTTGGGAATCTCCTAGGTTTTATGTGTGGAAGTGGCTATTGTCAGGAGGGATAACTTGATTGAAATGGTTGTGATGCTATGCACTATCTCAGGAACCCAGAAATAATAATGGGAAAGATGTAAAAATGATCTTTGGTTGCTGAAATTATTGTAGAGCACATTGAAATAAAATATCAAAGGTCACTCTTGTACTATGTTAGTGGAATGGCAAGAATAACCATAATAGGAAAGGTTTATATTCTTGAACTTGAAAAGTGTGTTTTGATTGACAACACAATTTGAGGATTTTATTCCTTAATTTTGGCAATGCAAATAGTTGGTTTGTAAAAATCACATAGCTAAGGCTTGTGAACTTCTGACCATCACTCCAATATCAATTTCTTGGACATCCCTTTACAAAAATATGGACATTAACATAGAATTGCCCCCATCTACTACAGCTATAACTGACTCCACTCTTCTGAAAGGGCTTTTCACAAGATTTTGAAGTTTATTTGTGGAAATGTTTGTCCATTCAGCCAAAAAAGCATTTGGGAGAGAAATTCCTGATGATGGAAGAGATCTTATTGCATGTAATCAGTGTTCCGATTCATCCCAAAGGTGCTCAGTAGAGTGGAGGTCAGGGCTCTGTTCATTCCACTCGAGTTCCTCCACACCAAATCCATCAAAACATGTGTTTATTGACCTGGCACAGTCATGCTAGAAAAGAAAACAGCCTTCCCTAAACTGTGGTAACAAAGTTGGAAACACACAATTGACTAAAATATAGCATTAATAAAGTAGCATTAATAGTGCCCTTCACTAAGACAGACCCTGAAAAACAGTCCCAGAATATTATCTCTTCTCCACCAAACTTTACAGTAGGCAATATGCAGTCCGAAAGGTAACGTTCTCCTGGCATCTGCTAAACCCAGATTCATCTATCAAAATGCCAGATAGTGAAGTGACAGTCATCATGCCAGTGAACATGCTTCTTTTATGAACAGCTGCTTGGCCATGAAAAACCATTTCAAGAATCTCCAACCACACAGTTCTTGTCATGATGTTGTTTCCACAGGCATGATGTGATGCAACAAAGAGTGCTCTACCACTTCATGGCTGAATGGTTGTTGCTCCTAGACACTTCTACTACAAGATAATAACACTTACAGTTGACCAGGGCAGATCTAGCAGAGAAGAAACCTCACATACTGACTTGTGGCAAAAGTGTCATCTTATGACCGTGCCATTTTTGAATTCACTGAGCTCTTCAGTACGACCAGTTCTGCTGCCATCGTTTGTCCTTGAAGATTGTATGGCAGTGTGCATGATTTTATGCACCAGCTAAAGCACTTGAAATCAATAATTTGGAGGAGTGTCCATATAGTTTTGTCCATACAGTCTATTTTGCAAACAGAATACTGTACAATGCTACACAGTTTATTCATTAAGGGAACCTGCTTAATCTGAATTCAAAGTTACAGCAAGACGACCATTGCAAAATTAAATGCAAGGTTGAAATCAGCCACTGACTGGGGCGGCTATCCAGTGTATTAAAGATATTTCTTTCAATATGGAGGACATTCTTTTAAAACAAGAATATTACAAAGTGTAAGAATTTAATACTTTACATATTAGCACAAAATGCATTGTTACTATTACTTAAAGGAGTTAGCTATAACTGCTAGATAATAGGATTATAGAAAAAGTACCATTTTAAAGATACCTACTTGTACTGTGACAAAGAAACATACATTCTGCAAGAAACAAAAACCTAAAAAATGTAATAGCTTTTGCCCTTTAGAATTCAAGACAGAATGCAAACTTTTGGAAGACAAGTTTGGCATAAAATGTGCATTCCAATGAGCTCAGTTGATGCTGGGGGCTGTAACTAAACAAAGAGAGGTATTTTCGCCACACAGAAGGTTAATAAAATATATGCCTCCATAGCAGACTAATACGTAAAGATTTAGACAAATTAATGATTCGTATTTTGCATTATGTTCTGCATTAACATCCCATAATTATGGATTACATTTAATCCAGTACTTAAACAAGCTGTTAGTCAGGTGCTCCTGATACCACTAAGACTTAGTACTATGGATTTATACAGCGTGTACTTCATTTAACACATTTATAAACATAAAGATTCTTTTTTTTATTTTAATGCCGGAAAGCACAAAACTCAACTCTTTTGCAATCAGTGGTGAAAAAGCACTGGAGAATCAGCCCCCAGTGTTTTGCAAAACCTACCAACTTTACACAAAGTTTATTTTAATGTTTTGTGCTCAATGACGTTGTACAGAATTAAAATCAACAATGAAGGAGAGAGAGAGAGAGAGAGAGAAAAACTATGATTCCTTACTCTCGGCAGCACTGTTTTGAAATGTAATTTTTTTAAGTCAAAGTTAGAGTGTGGAAGTAAATGATGGATTTTCAAAACCTCAGAAGTATTTGTTCTGTTATCAGTTGTCATAAAAATTTACAAAAAAGCTAATTTTGTGCCAGGTATACATTAAACCTCAAGCCTTTCCAGAGATTTGTCCTGGATTGTGAGCAACTATTCAGTGCACCAGTTATGAAGAAATACAAAGTCTTACTACAACAAAAATGCATTGGTAAATATTTAAATTGGTAGCCAGAAGTCAATTTGAGAGCATCAGGTCTCAGTTATACCTTGAACTAGTTCAAGGATGTCCAGCACAGCCATTTACTTTCATCCAATCAGCTTTCAAGATTTCCTTCTGAAATAAAAAAGGAAAATAGGACTGTGTGCACAAAAGTATTTCACATCATTTCATAACAGTTAGAAATTTAAAATAATGAACTATTTCTCCTGTAAACTTGGCGGACTATGCACACCTTTTCATGAATGATAAAGATAAGGTTTTTGTTCCTCTTTAAATATTGGATTGCATGTGTCTTTTTGTGCACTTCTTGTTTTATGATGTCAGAGTTTAAATTTAAAGCTGATTGGTTGGGTTTGAATGACTGTCTTGAAATTCAATGTAGTTCCAGAAACAACAGAAGCCCAATGACATCAGTTGCATGTTTAGCCAGGCCCACTGATGGTCAGTTAAATGTTAAAATATCATTTAATTCTTTATATATTTATTACTATTTAGATTGTGAGTATTGTTGGATTTTCTGCTGCATTAGACACCACTTTATTTCACCTTACATGTAAATTACTTTAAAATAAATCCTTAAAGGATACAGAATTTTTCTGTGAATCCTAGAGTCATGACTTGTCCTCAGTAACACAACAGCACAGCAGTTAATTTATTCAGAAGCACCTCCTGCATTTCTGAGGACACATGAGACCCCAGCCACCCTTCACTAGGCCTCAAGCCAAATGCAGAAAAAGAAACAGTTTATACAAAGAAATAAAAATTCTCTTCTTGTCTACAGGAGGATGAATAGATTATAAAGAAGTAGCTCTTTAAAGCATTTTACTTGTGATATTAACCCCTTATGCCCTAAGGGGTTTTTGTCATTATTACACTTAAATTACATAAACAGAAATTATTGGTTGGTATTCAGCTTATGTAATAAAAGAGCTGCAAATGGTTGAAAGAGTAGTAACTATAATACTCCAAATCTTTCAAAGAAAGTCTGTATATGAATAAAAACCTTTGTTTCACACCAGTATTAACTAAATAAAATCTAAAAAATTTGCCATTTTGGGAATTTCTCTCCAAAAACTGGATTTATTGTTCGTAACCAAGACATTTTATGAGGCACAACACTGGAATCAAATTTCTTTTGTGAACCAATCTGTCTCATATCTTTGTGTGAAGTTTAGCTGTCATATCCTATAGCATTGCGAAGTTACACTGTTTGGCACAAGGTGTCCCACTTTTGGGAAACATTTGTTGTCCCATTTTGGAAACATTTAGTGTATTGCACTTAAACAATCTCTCAAAACAAGTATTGCAGAAAAAGAGGGTGAGTCCCCACGTGAAATTGCGAACAGCAGTGACACCGTACAAGTAGATTTACAGAAAAGGTTAGGGCTCACACGTATGGTGGATAATATGCACCTTGTCCCAAGGCTGAATTCACAACATAAGAAATTTGACAAACGAGAGGAGACCATGCAGTCCATCAAGCCCGTTTATTTAGCTAATAGCTAAGATGGCCCAATATCTCATCCACATACTTCTTAAAAGTTAAGGTTTCTGCTTCAAGTACATGACTTGGTAGTTTGTTCCAGATTCTCACAACTCTCTCCATGAAGAAGAGCTTACTGGCTTCAATCTTAAAAGCACTTCCCCTGAATATCCACTTGAGTATGCGATTCAACATTAAAATGTAAGAATAAAGTGAGCATTCAAAGAGGAGTGAGGAAATGAATTGTGATGAGTTCTGTAATAACCTAAATCAGTGGTGCAGGTACTGTAGATGTTAGCTTATATCAAGATGGTGCTACCAACTGCCTATAAATCCTGTAAGCTTAACAATAGTAACATTAACTACAATCTCTCACAGGAACTAGATTGTAGTGTAAGATACAAAGACATTTTTAGATACATTTCATAATTAAAATGTTGAAGTTAAAAACAAAAAAAATGATGATCCTGTTTCCAAGGATGAAGCAAAATGATGACAGCATTACGTATCAAAATCATTTTTGCATTGGGGTGTAAGACTAAATTCTAACATCGTGGCTGTAAAAATCATGCTGAAACCTTATTTGGAGATGTCTAGGCAAAAAAAAATTCAACCCCATATAAAAATGGGAATAGCTATTGAAGAAGAAGAAGAAATGGAGTTGACTTGATATGTTTTGTGGTTCTGTAAAGTTGTTATTTTTTTGGCAGCTTTTACACCTGTACACAGGGACAGTTCTTATGTCTGAGTATTTGGCCTTAAACAGGGCTTGTCAAAGAGGGAGATGCTTGAGAAAAATAGTATAATTTTAATAATAATTCAAAGGTGCATGTAGATGGCACTGCACATGTGAAGGAAAATCTATAGAAATCTGTAAAAGAAGGACCAGAGAAATGAATTTACAAATGCCAGGTTAGGCTTTGGCTCCCCACAACCACTAATTTAATTTAGTGGGTTTGAGAATATTATGTTATGCAGTTGTGTAGCAAGCCATTAGAGTATTAGTCGACATTTGAGAGACATGTTGTGAGTAGAATGAAAGGCTTGTGGCTTTACTGATGGTTTACGCTATAGTAAATAGATAAATTATTGTTTAAAGTGTATTGCACTAAACAGTAAGGTATATAAATTAATTTGAAACTCTAACTAAAACAACTGCAGTACATTTTTAATTTAATAAGGAACCAAACATAAACAATTCATTGCACCATTTTTTTAGATGTGTTCCTATTGTCATTGTTGTGTCTGTCTGCCTGTCCATCTGTCTGTCCACTTAAAACACTCATTCTTCAAGGACATTTGTTGAAAAGATAACTTGAACAGGACATAATACACACATTTTTGAAAGTTCAAAAACTGTAGTTTAAAAAGCATTGGATTTTCTTCAGAACTGTCTGTCTAAAAACAGAGGCATATTCTTGACAGTCTCAATTACTAAATAATTTAGGCCTACTGTGTTCTCTAACTTGCTTAGAGATATGTGGTGGCTCTTGCAGTGACTGACCAATATTGAAGTTATTAGCCAGTAGTAAAATGGCAAGTACAGCAGGCTACAAATAACACTTTGAGAACTGCTGTTACTCTGTGTACAAATTCGGCATGAGTCTGCTTTAATTGGAAGACGATAATAACAGTTAATTTAAAGCAGTTAAGAAGAAGAAGTGATACTGTGGTTGTATAATAGGCTTCCTAACAGAGACAGTGGTTACAGTAAATATCTTTATAATGACATACAAGGAAGCATTGGCCAAAATTAATAACCCTAATATCTATTGGAAAATTTTAATTATTATTGTCAGAAAAAGATTGTTCTAGCTATTGACTTTATTTACAGTGCAGATTCTAATTGCTGCCTTTTTTGCTGAAACTTAACGTAACATTAGTTACAGATGCCACTTCCCCAGCAGAAGCCCCATCTGATGTTTTTATGTTTTTTCCAAAAATCACACACTAACAACTAAGGAGGCGGAGTTGCAGATTTTTGTTTTACTTATGAATGTGAAATATCTCCAAAATGTCTTAAGTCATGTGATATACATAGTGATCACTGTACTTATATTTTAAATTTACAGACTAACACTATTATAAAACATTCTTTTTATTATAAAACATACATTTCATATAAAACTATGGGCTCTATTGTAGGCATGGAGCTGGACAGTTTGACATCCGTGGCAGAGCGACGGGCACTCAGCAGGCTCCTATCAATTATGGAGAATCCATTGCATCCACTAAACAGTATCATCTCCAGACAGAGGAGCAGCTTCAGCGACAGACTGCTGTCACTGTCCTGCTCCACTGACAGACTGAGGAGATCGTTCCTCCCCCAAACTATGCGACTCTTCAAATCCACCTGGGGGGGGATAAACATTAACATTATTCAAAGTTATTGTCTGTTTTTACCTACATTTTTATTATTCTTTAATTTAATATTGTTTTTTTGTATCAGTATTCTGCTGCTGAAGTATGTGAATTTCCCCTTGGGATTAATAAAGTATCTATCTATCTATCTATCTATCTATCTATCTATCTATCTATCTATCTATCTATCTATCTATCTATCTATCTATCTATCTATCTATCTATCTATCTATCTATCTATCTATCTATCTATCTATCTATCTATCTATCATATTCCTTGACTGATCTTCCTTTTTGTTGTGTCTGTGCCTCACAGCTGAGTCCTCTGCTGGCACCTGATAGCCGAGGGTCCCTCTCCTAACCTTTGGCTGTTCCCTCACAACATTTGCTTCACTTCAGTGCTCATGGACTAATTACGTCTGGGGTACTTTTTAACTAGATATGGCATACTGTGCCATGGCAGTGCCATTCATTTCACAGTAACATGAGCATGTGTGTTGGGGGTGCCAGCACACACTTTTTCCTTTCTGTTCTGGTTTTACTGCATTCTGCCTTTGTCTTTCCCAGTACTTTTATACCCAAGTAGCCCGTAACATTGGAAGTGGATGGGAAATGTTATGTAAATGCATTTTTTTTTCTATTCATCCATTTTTGAACCTACTATTTCTATTACTTGATCACGTAAAACTGTAGACAGTCCCTGCAACATTGGGGACAAGGCAGCAGCCATCCTGTTAGGGCATATCCATTAGCTGTACAAGGATAATTGTGAGCCTGAAGTGTACATCATTCGATTTTGATTTTTGCCAGTTAATTCTAGTCTAACTATGGGATAGTTGTTCATATACGTTAGACATAAAATGATCCACAAATGAGTTAACAACTGTAATATCTGTGAATTGTTACTGTAATATTTTTCAAATATTCATTTTTTCCGAGTTGCTTAATGTAACTAAGGCCAATAGTATTTAAACTGAACAAAGTGAAATGTGTTTTATGGTCCACTATAGTGGAGTTTCTGGATTTTTGTTAGACTGAAATCCTGCTTCAGATGCAGATGAAGGGGTAGCATAATAAATAGTGCAATTCTTCCAGGATTATTTTAAAAGCAATTTAGGGATTATTTGTGTGAACTAAATTGTTTGCTTATGAGAAGGGCCTAAGGAGAGACAAAGGACATTTACTGTATAGAGGAATGGGTGCAGCATTAAGAAGAAAAGGGGTACTACCAACAAATTGTAAAGGAAAACAATAAATGTGTACACCTATCTATAATTGCTTTGGCCTGCTTTACTTAAAGGGTATAATGTTGAAGTATCTGTTGAAAGAATGTTTTGAATCAGCTGTGCAGGTGCTTGTGTATGCCTGTCTTATGAAAAAAAGAAAAAAAAAAGCCAAATTAACTTTTAAAAGCAATGTAGTTATTCCTGAGGAAAATCTCAAACGAAAGCAATGAGAATATTATTTCTGTTTAGTCTATGTAAGTGTGATGGTAGCCAAAACAATGAAAAAAAAATGGGTCAAGCATTCTCAGTATGGCAGGTGCCATATGGAATGAAATTTATTTTCATATTTCCCTGAAAGCAGATATTTAATCATGAAAATGATTAAAAAAAGGCATAAATAAAACAATTGACAATATATACAAAAAATTTAGCTTTTTTTGAATAGCTCATTGGTCTCATACATACATCCACGCATAGATAAATTCCTAGAGTTATGGGGGTAAGAGTCAATCCCAACAGCATTGGGCAAAAGGCTAGAAATATTCTGGATGGGACTCCACTCCCTTTCATACACTCACGCTCACTCATACATTGGCTGATTTAGCAGTTGCCAATTAATCTCACACACTTGCCTGTGAGAATGTGGTGGGAAAACCAGATTACTCAGAGGAAAGCCCACTAAGTCATACAGAGAATGTACAAACTCAACAAGAACAACGGTCAGGCATGAGGATCAAGTCCAGGATGGAAAATCTGTGAGGCAGCAGCAGTAAGCACATTGCCACCATGCTGTTCTAGTGTATCATAATATTAGCACAAAATGGATATAGCCCTTCAGTCAAAATAGGGAAATAAAACAGATGCACAACAGACATAACCCTAACATATGAAAAATGCTGAAACATATATTATTATCAATTAATGTTTTGTAACCAGTTTGTATTCTGGGACGAAAATATGACATACTCATTCAATGTGTGTTTCAGAAGTAATTTCTCTGTAAACACTTATATATAAAAGAGCTCCTGAAGGACGCAGAATGAACAAACCACAGGAGGCAGACTGAAAGATTGAAGTATGGAGTTTCTATATGGTATTTATAGACACTGACTGTCTTAGAGCTACTAATACTGCTCAGCCTTTAAATTTGGAGTTGAGACTCAAGAGTGCAAGAATACCTGTGGCTAACAAAGGTAGCTCTGGTAGGAAAATCCCAGAACTTCCACAGAACCTTCCTGATGTTGAGGATACTATGCCTTGTGTGAATTTCAAAGATGGCTCCCAGCCAGTAGCTAATGGAGTGCCGCATTTGAAAGTGACATGTCACCAGGATGAAGGGCTAGATGGGGATAGAAAAGTTCAACAGCCATGTAGGGCAGCCTGGAGAGACAGCAGTATTTCAAACCATGGCAGCGATTACCTTGGAGGTAAAATCAGGGTGGTGTTTACAGGTTGCTCCTACTGGTGATCCATTTAGTGGGAGAAAGACTAAGCAATCTATAGGGAGAGTAAGAGAGAGAGAAAGGGTGGAAAGAAAGAAATGTCTAAGGAACTTTGTGGTTAGAAAGCCAACTAGCCTTATAGGCAGGGTTTTAGGCCTTGAAAGAGAGTAGACTTTTGTCTGTTTTGTTTATTTGACATGATTATTAACCCTTATGTATTTGTATTATTGAAAAAATGAATCCTTTTCCTGTTTTGGCCTCCTTTACATTATGATAGGTAAGGTGATCAGCCATAAAGTCACTCTCTCATTGTTATTATATTATTATATAATTTCAGTGTTTTTTTATCTTAACTGCAATTATATCCACTAAACTTTCAAAGGGAAAATTGTTCCAAAAAGTGAAGAAATCCAGATTCACTTATTTAGTAGGAAAAATAATGTAAAGCCGGTTGCAATGAAAAATACAAGTGTTGTAAATATGATAGTCATTGAAACTTAATAAGAATGTAAGCAGAGGGATGAAGGGTTTAGAGAGGGAGTTCTCGAGAGTTAACCAAAATAACCTGGAACTATCTGCTATTTTGCCTGCCTGAAAGAAAGGCATCAGAAGCTTGAAACATTTAATTTTTATGGGGGGTGCTACAACCTGTACACTTCATGGAATGGAGAAAAAGACAGATTGCGAGAAGAAGGGAAGGGGGGAGGTCTACATGAACATCTTTTCTTAAAATGTCCCACTCACATAAGTCAGTAATTCTACATTAAATGGGACTATGAAATCCCAAGGTGGCAAATGCATAGGCATACAGTAAAACAGTGAGATTAGACAAGAGAGCAATCCACAGTGTAGATGATGCTTAGGAGTGTTGTGAAAAGGGAGCTATGATACAGTTGAGAAGACAATTAACAATGAATCAATAAATGGTTTCAGTTGCTTAGGAGCCTGATGTATAGTACATTAATTAAATTTTCTTTGCAAAATTAGCATGACGTTTCTTCCATCTATGTATCCAATATCTGAATTACTGTAACTTTATTAAATGGATCTTATCAGTGTTCACCAGTCTCATTCAATGGGTAGCTTTTGGTAGTTTTTTCAAAATGACGAAATGAGGAATATTAACAGTGCTAGAAGGTATTAACAAAATAATGTCATGCCATGATGTGTGCAGATAAAATAGATGTTTCATGAATATACAAATGTTTTATGCAACTGAAACCATCCATCCATCCTCTTCCGCTTATCCGAGGTCAGGTCGCGGGGGCAGCAGCTTGAGCAGAGATGCCCACACTTCCCTCTCCCCGGCCATTTCTTCTAGCTCTTCCGGAGGAATCCCAAGGCGTTCCCGGGCCAGCCGGGAGACATAGTCCGTCCAGCGTGTCCTGGGTCTTCCCCGGGGCCTCCTCCCGGTTAGACGTGCCCGGAACACCTCACCAGGAAGGCGTCCAGGAGGCATCCTGATCAGATGCCCGAGCCACCTCATCTGACTCCTCTCGATGCGGAGGACTTTTACTGCATATTACACCTTAAGAGCAGTGATAAAAATTCATGGCTATATTTTATACTTTTATATATTGCTGTTAATACACATGTATATTGTTATCACTTGATGAATCATTGATAATGAACATTTAAATTTAAAGTTAACATTAGGCTACATTCACACTACTACGTTTTCATTCCAGAACAGCAGTTTAAATAAAAACGATCTTCATCCACATTAGTATTTTCAATGAATGTAATATAATTGTCAATTGTCAAATTTCCCAAAATTGACTGTGCAGTGAATGCAGTGTGCATTATACATATATAATGTAAGCAACCACATCATGGCATGTCAATCGGACTGAACATGTTTGGGCAGTTTGAGCACTTATATGACTGGGGACTCTATCGTGTAGTGTAAGTAGCTGTTTGACCACAAATTCTATAAATCAACAAAACGCAATTTAGATGCATACAGGTAAGCAACACTAGAAGCAACATGGAAAGCAACTCTTCCATTCCCGCTATGTTGGAATATGTTTTTCTTCCATGAAGTGTGACCAGTCAGGGAATGATTTGTTGTAATGAGCAGGATCTAGTCAAGGAAGAACCAAGTTATAAGCACAAACCAACCAGAGTGCAATACAGAGTGCATTTTTGGAAATCTTTGTTCTCGCCTGTCCATTCTGAAACACTGGCACAGCGTTTTCAAAAGTATCCAGCTCTACAGAGCATTTCCAAACGTTTTTTTTTTTTTTTTTTTTTTGATTGAAATGCAAAAGTAGAGATACATTTCTGCATTTTTAAATGAAATTGTACAATTGTGGGCGGAGCCTTAGGATGTGCCTACTGACCTATTTCTATGATGAGAACTGATAACTCATATTCAGACAAAATAGATTGTCTTGGATTTCCAGGATGTTTTCTTACCATATCATGTTGATCTCCAGAGAAGGAATTGTCTGTGGACTGAAGATCAGATTTGCATCTTCTTTTCTTCTTTTGGCTGCTCCCGTTAGGGGTTGCCACAGCAGATCATCTCTTCGATATCTTTCTGTCCTCTGCATCTTGTTCTGTTACACCCATCACCTGCATGTCCTTTCTCACCACATCCATAAACATTATCTTAGGTCTTTCTCTTTTCCTCTTCCCTGGCAGCTCTATCTTTAGCATCCTTTTCCCAATATACCCAGCATCTCTCCTCTGCACATGTCCAAACCAATGCAATCTTGCCTCTCTGACTTTGTCTCCCAACCGTCCAACTTGAGCTGACCCTCTAATGTACTCATTTCTAATCCTGTCCATCCTCGTCACACCCAAAGCAAATCTTAGCATCTTTAACTCTGCCACCTCCAGCTCTGTCTCCTGCTTTCTGGTCAGTGCCACCATCTCCAACCCATATAACAAAGCTAGTCTTACTACTGTCCTGTAGACCTTCCCTTTCACTCTTGTTGATACCCGTCTGTCACAAATTATTCCTAACACTCTTCTCCACCCATTCCACCCTACCTGCACCCTCTTTTTCACCTGTCTTCCACAATCCCCATTACTCTGTACTGTTAATCCTAAGTATTTAAACCCATCCACATTCACCAACTCTTCTCCTTGCATCCTCACCATTCCACTGATCTTCCTCTCATTTACACACATGTATTCTGTCTTGTTCCTACTAACCTTCATTCCTCTCCTCTCCAGAGCATATCTCCATGATCTCCTCAACCTGCTCCCTACTATCGCTACAGATCACAATGTCATCAGCAAACATCATAGTCCAAGGGAACTCCTGTCTAATCTCGTCTGTCAACCTGTCCATCACCATTACAAATAAGAAAGGGTTCAGAGCCGATCCCTGATGTAATCCCACCTCCACCTTGAATGCATCCATCACTCCTAGCGAAGACCTCACCACTGTCACACTTCCCTCGTACATATCCTGTACAACTCTTACATACTTCTCTGCCACTCACGATTTCCTCATACAATACCACAGCTCCTCTCGAGGCACCCTGTCATATGCTTTCTCCAGGTCCACAAAGACGCAAAGCAACTCCTTCTGGCCTTCTCTATACTTTTTCATCAACATCCTCAGAGCAAACATCACATCTGTGGTGCTCTTTCTTGGCAAGAAACCATACTGCTGCTCACTAATCATCACCTCACTTCTTAACCTAGCTTCCACTACTCTTTCCCATAACTTCATCTTTCATCTGAATGAAAATAAACAAACATCTCTTTTTCATTACTTTAGGTTTTTGATTGATTGACTGAAATGATGATACCTCCATTTAATTCAAAATTTCCACCCATTGTCTTAATTTAATTAGTATAATACAATATCCTAGAAGCATCAGGTACAAGGGAGGAATGTAAATTAGATGGGGAAATAGTCCATTGCTTGGTACACACACACACACATGAACCCTGGTAGAAAATGGAATCTCCATACACAGAGTACCCAGGCCAACATTTGAACTCTGGTCCTTGGAGCTATAAGACAGCAGTGTTAACCGCCCCACCATTGTTCTACCTTTAAGGAAGAATGTTTTTTATAAACTTGTTTTAAGCTTGTTTAATTTTTAAAGAAGTATTTGTTGTGGCAAATGTATTTGTTATGATTACAAAAGGAACGGTATGTTAATCATTCAATTACTTTAAGATGTACAAAGAAAAACTGCCTTCATAAGTCTGGGGCAGGCAATCATTTCACCTGGTCTTAATTTCCGTTTCCAAAATGATGAAAGAGGAATCTGCAGCTTACTTACATGGCTTTAAAACTGACCATTTATACTGTACCTGACCTGTTCTGCAGCAAGTCACTGCAGGTTAGAATGTATCACCTTGCTCTTACACTGGTAAACAACTTAATACAGGATTTTGTTGCGTGTAACCAGCGTTTCGTGCTGACAGTGAACTACGATTGGTGCCAACTTTCAGAACATTCAGTCATACCCATGTTGTTTCTCTGCAGGCTGCGTGCATTGATTCATTTTAATTTAGGTCACAGCACGAACACATTAAAATGAGAAGGAAAAAAAAACTTTTCTTTTTGGTGAAATTTAAGATTCTTATTTTTTTCTTTACATGTTGACATGCATAACATTGGTAAGAGTGTATCACTCATAAGTTTTACAAGGGATTAGCTATGAGGTTAGTGAAACAGAAGAGATAAATTGTATAATAATTTTTTAAATCTTGTAATATACTATGGAAAAAACATGCCATGTGCCCCAGGGCTATTTTGTCACTTCATAATTTTTATTTTTTGCCTGTTTTTATAAACTTTTTGGGGGTTTAATTGATTTGTGTTAAAACCAGAGAGGTTTTGAAGTGAACAGTACCATTGTAACTGAAAAATGTACAAATTGTGGAACAATTTCAAAATAATGTTCCTCAACATAAAATTACAAAGACTTTGAATATCGCATCATCTACAGTGCATAATATCATCAAAAGATTCAGAGATTCTGGAGAAATCTCTGTGCACAAAGGACAAGGCCGAAAAATCAATAATGGATGCATGTGATTTTTGGGCCCTCAGGTGGCTCTTTATTAAAATAGGCAGAATTCTGTCATGGAAATCTCTGCTGGGGCTCAGGCACACTTCCAGAAATCATTGTCTGTGAACACAGTTCACTGTGTCATCAACAAATGCAGGTTAAAGCCCTGTCATGCAAAGAAGAAGCTATATGTGAACATCATCCAGAAATGCCACCATTTTCTGTGGGCCAAAGCTCATTTAAAATGGACTGAAGAAAAGTGGAAAACTGTTCTGTGGTTAGACGAACCAAAGAGAAATTCTTTCTGGAAAACATGGACGCTGCATACTCCGGACTAAAGAGGAGAGGGCCATCCAGCATGTTATCAGTGCTCAGTTCAAAAGCCTGCATTTCTGATGGTATGAAGGTGCATGGAATTGGCAGCTTGTACATCTGGAAAGGCATCATTAATGCTGAAAAGTATATACAGGTTTTAGAGCAACATATGCTCCCATCCAGACAATTTCGTTTTCAGGGAAGGCCTTGCATATTTCAGCAAGACAATCCTAAACCGCATACTGCATCTATTACAACAGCATGGCTTCATATCAGAAGAGTCTGAGTCCACAATTGGCTGTAGGTGGTACAGTCCATACGTTTAATGAATTGAAAACATTTCGGCGCATCATGAAACGAAAAATACTACAAAGAAGACCCAGGACTTTTGAACAGCTAGAATTCAAAATCAGACAAGAATGGGACAACATTCCTCTCCCAAAAGTCCAGCAACTGGTCTCCATAGTTCCCAGACACTTCCAGACTGTTTTTAAAAGAACAGAGGATGCTACAGAATGGCAAATATGGCCCTTTCCCTATGTTTTTGAGACGTGCTGCCATCAAATTCAAAACTTCATGCTTTTCTTAAAATGGTAGATTTTCTCATTTTGCGATAGGCTATGTTTGTTATGTTCTATTGTGGATAAAATATGGATTTATGAGATTTGCAAATCATTGTATTCTGTTATTAATTACATTTTACACAGCGTCCTGACTTTTTTGGAATTGGGATTATGTATTCAATATTTATTGATGTTTATTTATTAAGGTATTTATTAAAAGTTTGATCATTTTGCAAATCACCACAAGACAAGGCATCAGCTGAATGTATTGCAGCACTGATAGATAGATAGATAGATAGATAGATAGATAGATAGATAGATAGATAGATAGATAGATAGATAGATAGATAGATAGATAGATAGATAGATAGATAGATCTAGCAAATTTTAGTAGCAAGTATCAAAAGGAAACTTTGTACTGAGTTGTAGTTGTTAACTGCAAAACTGGATCTCAAGTTGGTTAACCGACAGCAGACAAAGAATACAGATAAGAGGAAAATGCACAAATGGTGTGAGGTCACCAGTGGAGTCTGTCAGGGGTCTTTTCCTGGGACCAATTCTTTTTTTGATTTGTTTTGAATTATATTAATGACATTGATTTTGGTATAATTAGTAAACTTGTGAAATTCACAGATGACACTAAAATTAGAGGGATGGCAGGCACTGAGAAGGCAGCAAAATCAATTCAAGAAGACTTTGAGAAGCTTCAGAACTGGGCGAACAGTGCAAAGTGCTAAATGTGGGCAAAAGCAAAGTCAATTACAATTACAAGATGGGAGGCACTGTCCTACAGGAAACAACCTTTGAAATGGATTTAGGGGTTTATGCTGAGACCACATTTTCATCCTTTAAGCAAGAAGATATTAAATAGGAAAATACAATGTTAATTAATACCATAAAAACTGCTGAATATAAATTGAGGGAAGTTATGCTCAAATTATATGATGCACTACTGAAACCACATCTGTAGTACTGTGTGCAGTTCTGGTCACCACACTAAAAAGAAGTCACACCAGCTCTTGAAGATGTGCAGAGGAGAACATCCAAGTGCATTTCAGGACTTAAAGACATGTAGTACTCTAACAGACTTGCAGAATTAAACATGTTAAGTCTCTAACAGTGGAGACTGTGTGGGGACCTAATCCAGGTCTTCAAAAGTTTCAACGGCACTAATAAAGTAGATCCAGCAGAACTCTTTCATTTAAATAGTGAATCATATACTCAAGATCACCAACAGAAATTAAGGGGAAGTACACCATCCAAAAGGCTCTTCTTTATATGAAGAACTGTAGGACTCTGGAACAAACTACAGAGACAAGTAGTTGAAGTAGAAACCTTCACAACCTTTAAGAATTATCTAGATGAGATATTAGGACAGTTTAGCTATTAGCTAAACAAATGAGCTTGAAACATGGAATGATCTCTTCTCATTTGTCAAATTTCTTATGTTTTTAGTTTACAGCAAATATGCAAAAAAGGAAACACGGCAAAAGTGATAGACAGATTATTAGTTGAGGCAAAATTTATAATTATTGGGTAAACTCCCCTTGTGACAAGGTGGGTATGTTATACTCACCTTTTAAATCCAATTCAAATCCATGTACCTATCAAGTGATGTGCATGTTAGGGTGTATTGTGACTTACTTGATTCTAGTTGATATTTAAGTCCTTTCTACAGCCTACTGCATTTGTGATAAATAGTGATGAGCTAAACATGGGGAGTTTGTGTTGCCATGATTTTGATGTACTCATGGAAATTCAGTGGGGTAGAAAGAAGTATAATTTGTTTGCTGTGTATCTGTGCAGATACTGTATTTTGTACTGTTTCCTTCCATTAAGAAGAAAAAGTCATCTTGTAAATAGTAATAAATCCTTTGTTATTATTACTTCACAGGGTCTCCTCTGTTTCCTGACAAGGAGAGGGAGAGGGCTATTTTGAAAGCGCATATATAAATGACAATTATATAGTGAATGTCTACATAAGAAAATGTAGAAAATAAGATTGACTTAATTATAGCCAATCATAGCTACTCAAAACACATGATGCTAGCAGGAGAGCTAAGTGACTTACTGAAGCTACTTCGCACTTCCTTCAAGCTCCCCTGAATCGATTAATATCATTCACTGAAAAGAAGTGTTCAAAAAGAATGAATCGTTTGTGATTTGTCCATCACTAGTTACTGTTGGGCTATGTATCTGGTGTCTTGACAAACAGCCATTTTAGGCCATATTAGTAAAAGGAAACAAACAGATGTGCAAAACATGCCAGAGTCTAATGTTGGCAGTGCCCCAATGGCAAGTGGAAACCCTGCTTTTAGCTGAGTTCACTTTAGTGATTGGCATGCTACCAAGGCTACTACTGAGTGGGCGGCAAAATCGACAACCACACAGCTGCCAAATATCGTAGGATCAGCAGGGTAATGGATTTTTCCGATACCCATGAGCCAGCACCTAAGTCTGTACTAAAGTTTCCAACTTCTGTTATAACTGGGAAAGTGCATAACTTTGTGGCTCATGAATACAACAGATAACAGTGTGTGCTTGGAATATGGGATATCGAAAGATGCTGTTTTGGCATTTTTGTCATAAACTAGTTGAGGACTGAATCACACATGTACTCAGAGGCTGGAAACACACAACAACAACAACATTTATTTATATAGCACATTTTCATACAAACAATGTAGCTCAAAGTGCTTTACATGATAAACTTTTTTTTTTTTTCTGCCCCCGGTTTACGCCTGAACTTTGGCGTCTAAAAGCTAAGGGCAGGCAACTTGAAAGGTTGTTTAAAAAATCCGGACTCTTTGTCCACAAAGAGATGTATAAAAATCGTCTACTCTATTACAAGGATTGTATAGCCCAAACCAAATCTAATTATTACACTCAGTTAATTACTTGAAATACAGGTAACACCAAGTCTTTGTTTTCTTTACTTAATAATGTTACACAACCTCCAGACTCTTTACCATCTCACCTTTACTCAACTGCTTTCTGTAATTCTCTTATGTCTTTTTTCAATGAGAAAATCCAAAAGATACATCAGCACCTTGGTCCAGATCCTCTCTGTATTCCTTCTGAACTACACTCGCCTATTCACTCTTTCTCTTCTTTTCAGCTTCCCACTTCCTCTGAAATCTCAGATCTCATGTGCAAATCCAAGTCATCTACTTGTCAGCTGGACCCCCGCTTACAGTTCTGGTTAAAGCCTGCCTCCCCTCTCTAGTCCCTCTCATTTCTGCCATCATTCACTCTTCTCTTACTACTGGTATTATTCCCTCATCTTTTAAAACTGCTGCTATAACCCCAATACTAAAAAAACCTGGTGCTGATCCTACTAATTTCAATAATTTTCGCCCCATTTCTAACTCGCCCTTTATCTCCAAAATTCTTGAAAAAATTGTAGCCATCCAACTTCACACCCACTTATCTCATAATAATCTATATGAAAAGTTCCAGTCTGGTTTTTGCCCTCTTCATAGTACAGAAACGGCACTTGTTAAAATTACCAATGACCTCCTTATGGCTGCTGATTCTGGTCTAATCACTATTCTCATCCTCCTTGATCTGAGTGCGGCCTTTGATACTATTTGCCATACCACTCTCCTTAATAGATTATCTTTGATTGGCATTACTCACACTTCATTTGATTGGTTTAGATCCTACCTCTCAGGCCGCACTCAGTTCATACAGCTTAAAACCTTCACATCCAACCCACCGCTGTTACTTCTGGTGTGCCCCAGGGCTCTGTCCTGGGGCCTCTTCTTTTTATTATTTACCTTCTTCCCCTTGGCAATACTTTTCACAAATATAACATTAATTTTCACTGTTATGCTGATGACACCCAGCTCTACCTTGCTGGTAAACCCACCTCCTCTCTTCCACCACCCTCGCTTATTGACTGCATTTCTGAAATTAAATACTGGTTTTCTTTGAATTTTCTTAAATTAAACAGTGACAAAACTGAGGTTCTCTTCATTGGTTCAAAATCATCATTATCCAAAACCAATAATCTTTCTCTTATTATTGATAACTCTGTTGTTTCCCCATCATCTCAGGTCAAGAGTCTGGGTGTCATCCTCGACAGTACTCTATCTTTCCAATGTCACATTAATAACATCACCCGGTCTGCTTACTTCCACCTACGTAATATTAATCGCATTCACCCCTCCCTCACTCCTCATACCACTGCCATTCTTGTTCATAGTCTTGTCAGTTCTCGGCTGGACTACTGCAATTCACTCCTCTTTGGTCTCCCTAATAAATCTCTTCATAAGCTTCAGTTAGTCCAGAATTCTGCAGCACGTATCATCACTCGAACCCCATCTATTCACCATATTACTCCAGTCTTGCAGCAGCTTCATTGGCTCCCAATCAAGTTTCGTACTGATTTTAAGATTCTGCTATTAACATTTAAGGCCATCCATAATCTCGCCCCTCCATATCTGTCTAATCTTCTTCATGTTGCCATTCCATCCCGTAACCTTAGATCCTCTTCCTCCACCCATCTGACGGTCCCTCCTGCCCGTCTAACCACCATGGGGAGCAGAGCTTTCAGCCGTTCTGCTCCCAAGCTCTGGAATTCATTACCTGCGGATCTCCGAAATATCAAATCATATTCATCCTTCAAATGTAAACTTAAAACACATCTGTTTAAAATGGCTTTTTCTTTTTCCTTCTGATTATAGTGGTGTTGTTTGGTTTTAATTTTTAGATTTTCTGATGTTTTAAGTTGTTTATAATTGTGTCTTTTATTTATTTATTGTTTGTTCGGTGTCCTTGAGTTCTCTGAAAGGCGCCTTGTATAAATAAAATGTATTATTATTATTATTATTATTATTATTATTAGAAAGAGAAAAAAGACAAAATAAATAATTAAAATTAGGGAACACTAATTAACATAGAATAAAGTAAGGTTCGATGGCCAGGGAGGACAGAAAAAACAAAAAACTCCAGATGGCTGGAGAAAAAAAAAAATCTGCAGGGGTTCCAGACCACGAGACCGCCCGGCCCCCTCTACCTAACATAAATGACCTCAATCAGTCCTCATTGTATTCAGGGTTCTCATGGAAGAATTTGATGATGATGGTCATGTGGACTTCTGGGCTTTAATCCATCAATGTAGGGACATCATGGTGCTTTGATTAGGTGGTGGTTGTGCAGATTGCCACCACAGAAAAACAGAAAAAGAACAGAAGAGAAAGTAGGGGTTAGTACGGATTTTGGAGCCACCATGAATAATAATAATAATAATTAATTGAATATACAGAGCATCAGGATTTAACTAAGATGAAGCTATGAGAAAGCCATGGAGTAATGTGTTTTCAGCAGTGTTTTAAAGTGCTCCACTGTATTAGCCTGGCGAATTCCTATTGGCAAGCTATTCCAGATTTTAGGTGCATAACAGCAGAAGGCTGCCTCACCACTTCTTTTAAGTTTAGCTCTAGAAATTCTAAGTAGACACTCATTTGAAGATATAATGTTACGATTTGGAGTGTAAGGTGTAAGACATTCCGAAATATAAGATGGAGCGAGGCTTTGGAGGCTTTGTAAACCATAAGCAGTATTTTAAAGTCAATCCTGAATGACACAGGTAACCAGTGTAGTGACATCAAAACTGGGGTGATGTGCTCAAATTTTCGTTTCCGAGTTAAGATTCTAGCAGCTGCATTCTACACTTGTTGCAATCGATTTATGTCTTTTTTGGGTAGTCCTGAGAGGAGTGCGTTACAGTAATCTAGTCGACTGAAAACAAAAGCGTGAACTAATTTTTCAGCATCTTGCAATGCTATAAGAGGTCTAACTTTTGCTATATTTCTTAAGTGAAAAAATGCTGTCCTAGTAATCTGATTAATATGTAATTTAAAATTCAGGTCAGAGTCAATAGTTACCCCTAAATTCTTTACCTCCATCTTGACTTTTAATCCTAATGCATCAAGTTTATTTCCAATAACCTCATTATATCCATCATTGCCAATCACTAAAATTTCAGTTTTTTTTTTCTTAATTTCACACGTATCAGATATACATAAACAAATTGAAAGGTATATTAAAATGGTAATTGGACTGTTTGCTGTTATATAATGGTATACTACTCAAAATTACAACAGATAATATTTGTCCATTTGTGCTATAATAATAATAATAATAATGATAACAATAGGGTATTCTGACCAACAGAAGGCCAGATTTGAAGCTGAATTTAAAAAGTAAAAGGGAAGTTTTAATTTTCAAGTAGAAAACCTGTGGACTTGCACAGAAAAACTGTGCAAGTTGTGTAAAACAAATATACTGGATATTGATCACTTTTTGAAAACATATAATTATCATTATTAGACAATTTATTATTCAGAGTCAATTTACATCAATCCATCTATTTCCTGGCTCACCCATCCAGTTCAGGGTTGCAGGAAGGTCAGAACTCAGGATGGGCCATTATTCTGCTATGCGGCACACTCACATTCACAAATCCGCACTTACATCAAACTAGCTTACAGTTAAAAAAACAAAAAACAAACACTTGGATAAGATTAAACTTTACAAAAAGGGGGATTAAGACAGGATTTGAACCCAGGACCTTAGAAGCAACAGTGCTAACCTTTTTAAGCACTTTTTTTATTTTATAACAGTTTTATTTCTTTTGTTACTACAAAATGCATTTTTGAATGTTAACATAGTGTACATGTTTATAATTAAAAGTGTTTGGACACTTGCATGAGATGATTTCAGTAAAAAGCTTCATTTCTCAAAGTACAATGCCCTAATACATTATATTCCATCAGCAGCCATCCTTTCTAGCATTAGAATGATCAAAGATATAGTGTTGAGTTTTGGAATTTACTACTGCACATCATAATGTAACAAGGCATTAGGCACAGACTAACAAAATGATTTTCTTCACAAAGGTTTCCTCAGTAATGAATTAAATATATGACTTGTAACATGATCTGTTATCTGCCACATACCATCATGGAACTCCTGGAAACCACACACCATTTGAATAAAACAAATTAGTCATCTGAACCATCAGCATTAAGCTAGACAAAACACATTTTTGAAAATAATATGGCCATCCATTTTTAACCAGTTTAATCCAGATATACACTTTTGGGGATTTTTTGAGAATGATATTGAAAAATTTGCAACAGTAGCATGACGTGTAGGTATAAACAAAAAGAGTTAAACTCATTAGTTAATTTATAAAAACAACATACAATAAAAATATCCATTTGCTAAAGATTAAACTGCCATTCATTTTCTGAACTCCCTGATTGCACTTTACTATCAGCCAAAAGCTTTTTAGGTAGCATTAACGTTTGGTGAGAATTAACGTTTGGTGACCCTTCACTGGACACACCCAATTGAATATGGTCTATTTGGTGTCAGCAGTCTACCTAATATGTGCATGTTTGAGATATGGGATAAAAGAATAAGAGAAGGACAAAATGTGCTTACTTCACACAGTGACTGTACTGGGATCTGAAACAATTTTATACCCTGAAAAGCCTTAGTGGCACCAAGCAAACCCAGAAGGATAATAAATAATTTGAAGCAAAAGAAAGAAATTAAGTACATTTTGTTTGAATATCCTGGAACATTTTAACTGACAAATACTGAAATGATAAATAAAAATACTGAAAGCCCAATACACAATGCAAATCCTCAAAGGCATAACAAAACAAATTCCTATTTTCTAAGTGATAATAAAAGAACAGACATTTAAGTCTAGAGAACCTTCATGTCCTTTACGTCACAGCAAGTAGACAGCAGTAAAGAGAATCAACTTATGCCGTTTGCATCTGTGGGAAAGGAAAAAATGAAGAACAAAAAATGTTTTTCTCCAGTCTTTGCCACCAGCAACAATAATTACCTTGATGATCAAACCAGATATTTATTGGCAAAAAAAGTCATGTCAAGCACCATAACAATGTGAGACAACTTAATGGCACCCTGTACACTAATAACAATTGCGCGCCTCAAAGAATCCTCTAGCGTTGTAATGTAAAGTGGAATAGCCTTCAATACTTTATATCAAAATGCATATTCTGATGATTATACCAGAACTACCCCTACAGAAAATGGAGTCTTAATGGTGCCCCTTTCACCAATAATAGCCAGATGCAATAAAAAACCCAGTAAGTGCACAAAACAAATAAAATTATACAACACCATTATGATGCTGATGATAATACCAGATCTTTGCTCGCCAATGTTTTTTAATGATCTTGACTGTTCCAAAAATGACATATGGAGCCTGAAATGCTTGTCTTTTTTGCGTAGTATTGGCCAAATTGAAATGCTATCTGTAACAAATCCCTAACTATACATGTTGTAGAACTAAAGAAATACTAATTATTAACAGAATGATAAATGCATTATGAAATCTGCAATGTCTTATGGAAGCACAACTGTTTCCCGTCTATTTGAGCACAACAAAAATATTCTTTCTGCTAGGCTTACCAATGGGGCTTCCAAGCAATTTGATTACATCACTTCTGCAGAATGCAATGGCGTAATCTTGATGCTCACAGATATGTTGAGAGATTGACTATAGGTCATCCAGGCTTCTGCACAGGAAGTATGGCTTTTGTATTTTTGAATTCACTAATTAATAGTTGTTAAAGAATGAACAAAACGTATAATTTTATGGCAGCCCTCTAACTGCTGTAAATAGTACAGTGGAATTCTTACTTGCATGTTCTAGCTGGCAAAAGGTTGCTGAGGTAAGGTTACTTGCAGAATGACACCATGCATGGTCCTGAAAATTTTCTCCAGGCAATAGAGAAGCAGGAGAGATTCTACAGATGCACTGTGAAAGCAAAGAGGCAATATGGTGCAGAATATCCGATAAATTTGGCTATGTGCCCCCAGAAAGTCATTAGGTATGATTATTAGAACAAATGTGAGATAAAGAGAAAGGGTTGTAGCAAAACATTTCTGGGCAGTAGAAGGGAAATGGCTCCAAAAGATATCAATGAAAGACTCGGGTATACAAGGATATCTGGAGCTTCCACAGCAACCCTGGAATTCCTACAGCAAAAGTAGGGTCACCTTGATTGACAAAGTGATTCAAGGAATAGACATATCCGCAGAATGAGAAAGTCTCATGTTCTGAATTCAACTGATGGAAGAGGTGGGAGGAGAAAATGCCAAACATTCAAATGGTTGGGAGGAAGAGAGGACAGGGATTACAGAGAAAGACAAGCGACAAAGGGAATGCTTTGCTGTAGTATGAATCTCTAGGCATGGAGAGTTTTCATGAGAACACCCTGAGAGCATACCAAAACATTTCTAGAATACACATTTTCCAGTGTTTTGTGGTGCTTAAGCATATCCCAGCAGCAAAGACTGTAAGAAAGAAATCCAAGCTAGATGAAATTCCAGTGTATTACTAAGCACATTCATTCAAATGGCATCCTCCTTACTTATATTGTGCCAGTGTAGAGGTGGAAAGTAACATAACATGCACATATTTGGATGAAAACTTGAATATCTTAAGAAACCCACAAAAAGTACACTGTAACTATTATGATGTGGGGCAATTAGACCCCTTTCCATTTTTGGGATATCCAAAGTAAAGGTTACTGTCAAGTGTTCTCCTAGAATTGTGTTTGGCTTTTTGTCATTTAAGGTCATGACCTTACATACAAAGTGTTGTCCCTCTAATGCGTTGAGGTGTTGTAGGAGTTTTACACAAAGATGATACTATGGGTCTTTTTGACCCAGATAGGATAGCATAGACAGAAGGGCCCCAAGACCCAAAACAAAAATATCTGCCTGGGTTGTTGAGGGTGATATGAGGTTGTCTGATTCATGTGAAATGAAGTAGGAATTATTGCTGATGAGTAGGGGAACACCTGATTCGCCTGTATTGTATGTTGTAGACAGAGGATGACGTAATCTGCTCCCTCGGTATACAGATGTACATTTTCTGCACTGCACTAAGCCACCAATTTTTGTTTACATAAAATGCATACAATTCAACATAAGGCTAATCATCAAAACAATTCACACTTGAGATAACCATTTTCGACTCTCATTCGAGTGTCAGAGACTTAATCAGCCCGAGAGCAATAACCTGTTGAGTTTATATGCCAGTGGACTTTCCACCTGATTTTAAAACTAAAGAAGTCTCTTGGATGACTGAGAACCTTCATTAACATATTAAAAATGAGCTCTAATTGAGTGAGTGTTCAAAAAGTCCTAACAGAGATTTGTAACTGCGATAGTGAAATAAAGGAAGAGATTTCAGAGGTAGAGTATGCTTCAGATACAGAGAACAATATACGTGAAAGTCCAGATTTTGAATGTTCCTTAGGTGAAGAGGAGTCAGTGTATGCGTTTGCCATAACCTGCCCTCCAACAGATGGAAACAATTAATATTGCAACTATCAAGAAGAGTGGGGCCATGGTATCTAAATCTAAAGATGGTAATATACAATGATCACCTTCACCACTGCCATGTCAAGGCAGATTTTCAGCTTCTAATGAAATCAAAATGGTTCCAGGATTTAAACAATTGTCACTTGAGCCCAAAACATACAATTAGCTTATAAGCTTTTCTTACCACAACCAATCGAGAAAACTATACTTCACTTTCATAATCATGATACCAGAAGTAATCGACATGAAAGAGACAAACTAGCTGCAATCAGGTAGGTAGGTGTAGGATAAATTGGTGGACAATCCCTGTCCTTGAACACTTGAATACCTTGAATCCATGAACATCTTCCATTCATAGGTCTTCTTCCATTCATACGGCATTGGCATTTTAACAGTACATGCTGAATAAGCAAGCAACATATGGGGAGCCTGTGATGTCAAATCAAGCTATACATGGAATATGGAAGTTTAAACTTGGAAGCCACGTGAAGGAGCACCTGAGAAGAACCAGGGGGTGTGGGTGGTGCTGGATATGAGTAAAGGTTTACAAGAGCATAATATTACACGGGACTACTTCACATCCTACCAGCTTGGTGTTAAACTACAGAAAAGAAAGCTGACCATATTGAGAACAATTAGAAAAAACAAGCCTAAACCTCCCTTTGAGCTTATTAAAATGCAAGGAATAACTCTATATTCCTCAAAATGGGCCTTCTCTAAAAATACAACCATTGTTTCATATCATCCAAAGAAAAATAAGAATTTTGTTTTAATGGGCTCAATGCACAAATGATGCATACCAGAGTGAAAGAAGTAGACATGACGCCACAAAAAACTCCTAGACTACAATTCCACTAAAGGAAAGGCTGACAACTTGGGCAAAGTTACAGGTATATATGACTGCCAGCGCATGACTGTACATTGGGTTTTTTTAACATATATATTAAATGTGTTTACTTACAAGGTGTATTTCCTATGGACTGAGATCAACCAGCAGTGGAATAAGGGCAAACTGCAAAAAACATTGGACCTTCCTGGTGAAGCTTGGCAAAGCACTTATCACTCCTAAGATCCACAGGAGAAGCATGTCACTTTGATCCCCAGCAGCTGCAGCCACTGTGATGGAAGTACAAGCTAGTGTTTCCAGACCCACAGGGAATCAGAAAGAAATGGATCCAGTGGGTACATGTGATGACAATAAGCAAAAAAGATGCCAGGTCTGCTCCTCTGAAAAAGACAGTAAAATCCACCATTTTTGTACAATACAGGAAATATATCTGCAGAATGCATACACTTATGTTGTGCTCATCATGTAGGGAGTAATGTAAAGGTGAAATCATAACTAGTAGTTAAATTGTAGTTCTAAAATTCTAACAAAATATTAAAAATATCTTTACATTACATCAATTAAACATCCATTCATCCATCCATTTTCCAACCTGCTGAATCCGAACACAGGGTCACGGGGGTCTGCTGGAGCCAATCCCAGCCAACACAGGGCACAAGGCAGGAACCAATCCCAGGCAGGGTGCCAACCCTTCGCAGGACACATACAAACACACCCACACACCAAGCACACACTAGGGCCAATTTAGAATCGCCAATCCACCTAACCTGCATGTCTTTGGACTGTGGGAGGAAACCAGAGCGCCCGGAGGAAACCCACGCAGACAACGGGGAGAACATGCAAACTCCACGCAGGGAGGACCTGGGAAGCGAACCCAGGTCCCCAGGTCTCCCAACTGCGAGGCAGCAGCTCTACCCACTGCGCCACCATGCCGCCCATCAATTAAACAGTTTTATCTAAATGCCAAAATTTGTGAGTATGAAAATATGTTTATTAGTTATAGTGTATCTGCCATATGTTCTTATATTTCATTTTCTTAATATTCTGAAAAATCTATAATAAAAGTTTTGCTGTTTTAATGTGATCCTTGCCTGTTGTTGACTTTATATAAACGGCGTGGGTCAATTTGTCCTGTACCCATTAAGGTGTCTTTTTTTTCAAAATAATATGAGGGTTATATAAACATAACTAGAAGTCATTAAATGGTTTGACATACTTACAGTTACCCCAATTAACTGTTGATGGTAAAGGCAAGATGTTTCAGACAATAAAGCCAGAGTCTAGCTGCTGTATCAATTTAGTTCACATTCTGCTATTCCTAAGAATGACGAGTATTCCTGTTCTGGAAACTCGGATGAGGTGAAAGCAGAAGTGGGTCTCAAGTTGTAGCTGTTATCGTTGTTGTTCTTCTTCTGGGCTGCAGTTCTTGATACTAAGGGTGGAAGAAGACAATGTGTAAATGATTGTTTCTGTTGCAAGATAAATTTTACATTGTGGAAAGGAAAACCACAAGCTCCAGAAATGATGAGATAAGCTTACTTAGTTAATTTGCTGTTTGCGCAAAGAAATCAATTAAGAATCAACTAAAAACCACACAAAAGGATCAAAAAGACAAAAATTCAACTGCGGCCAAAAAACAACAAACAACCAAAAAATAAAAATATTACAATAAAGAAAAGCCAGAAAAATACTACAGTGAAAATAAAAAAAACTATGCAAAAGAAAAGTTGAGCAATATAAAAGCTGTAATAGAATTATGAAGACAGTGGCAAGCAATGCACATCTCAAATACAAATATGTGGACAGGAAGAAGCAATATAAAGGCCAAAATAAAATTAAAAATAAAATTTCTAAATTATATTGGAAAAAAACACCAAAGCCTGAAGGGCCAAATGGGCAACTTTCATTTGAGTTAGTTTGCTTATTTATCTTATTTTTTGCCGTGTTAAATACTTACTTAGCATTGATGAGTGAGAGATCCAAATATCCTTATGGAGATTATTATTAGTATTTGCACAGACAACTATCATGGAGGTAGAGCCATGGAGCAGTGCATCTAATGATTGTTCTACCTGGCTACACTGCATTAGAGCTGCTCCTCTGTACAGTAGATACAGTAAACAACATTTCCAATGTTATTATTCAATGGCTGTACATTTCAATCCACTGTAGTTGGCTGCAGTGAAATGACTCACCTGAAATATTTTAGGAACTGAAGTGGACTTCAATAATAGCCAATCAGTATCACATTTTCTTTTCCTCTTTGGCAGGAAGTAGTGGTCCACAGAAAAATGAGCACATTATAAGAACAGACAAGGCATTTGTAAAATTTATAAAAACACTTCACTTTAAGATTTTAGGTGATAAATTAATATACAGTATATATATCATGAATATGAAGATAACTTAACAGCAGCACTAGTGACCTCACCAGCCACATCACTGAGTTTTATTAGTGTGCTGTTTAAAATCATGAGGAAAATATTGAAATCTGGTGCTCAGAATGCATGGATGTTATGTCTGTCTTAGTATATTTTCAGACTTGTAGATACGGCTACAAAGCACATCAAAGGGTGAAACTAGTTTAAAATTTAAAATCAGATTGAACATTCATGATCTTTTAATAAAAGCAGCATTCAACAAATCAGCTGGCAACTTCATGTTTTAACTGTATCAAGAACATATTTTTTTAATTTTCTAAAGGTACTTCACCACAAACATGACCAGAACAAAATGAGCTTGGAAAATAAATGAATGAGTTATGGTAGGTAACAGTTTTGTGAACAAGTTCTATGTGAATAGTAAGGATTTTTTTTTTTTTAGAGAAAATAACATTCGTGTAAGTTATACTAACGGATGGGAGATCATGGAGGTCTGGAATGCATCCCCCTTAAAATGTAAGATTGGTATCTGTGAAATCGATATACACTATCACTGAACAAACATCTGTCATGAATACCAGGGGGGCCTGTAACCATAGTTATATGTGAGCTCTTTTAAACAATGCAGCTATTCCAGAAATTCACTATATTGTATTTCAAAAATCATGTGAATGTTAACTGTCTTAACTATCTTGCTAATTCAATAAAACAAGTATTTAAATAACATCATACAATTTATAGAAAATGGGAACGATCTCAAGTTATGGACAATAAATTTTCAACAGCCTACATATAAAGAGTCCCAATGCCAGCTAAAGTCATTTAAAACATGGGTAAGAACAGCAGCTACAGCAGGATGTTTCTTACGGTCTAAGATCTAGGCTTTAAGTGAAGTTGTTTCTTTATTTTAGAATCTGGATCAATGTTTACACACAGGAAAAATAATCACACGATGGAACTCCATGATTCTAGTCATCCATTTTCTTTAGAAATTTTGGGGAGTCACAGCCTATCCTCACAACACTGCATGCAAAATGAGGTACCAGCCCATCACAGGGTACACTCAAGCACACACTCATGCAGACATACAAAGTTAATTAAGAATCAGAAATTAAACTAAACACACACATATCTTTGGCATATGAGAGAAAACCAGACAGTCAGTAGAAAACGGAATCAAACACAAAGAGATTATGCAAACAACATGCAGATTAGGAATGGATTTGAAGTACCTGCATGAGTTATTTAAATTTCACAGGTAATATCTTTGCACAAACAAATTAATAACAACCCAAAGGATAAAATAAAAAAAAAAAATCCGGATTGGTCTCCCCTAGACTTTCTGGTATACTCGGATATAGGGATGGATATTTGAGGAGTAAACCTCAAGACAATGATCATATTTTCATATTATGTACGTTAAAGAACCATCAACAACAACTCAGATCAAATTAGTAATATATTGAACAATTATTATAAAAGTAGAGTTGAAAAAATTGGACTCTGCAGCTGTATAAATAAAAAAGTACCACTTCCGGTTAGCGGTGTGATGGATGGCTGGCAGCTCATCCCGGCCGACACAGCCAGGATGCTAGATGGCATCTTCCCTGCAGCATTGAGGTGCCCCGGATTCCCGCAGGGCACCATGGGAGATGGAGTTCGGCTTCACAGCCCTGCTGGGTGCCATGGGTGCCATCGTGTTACACTGCAGGGAGACACAGGGATTTTTATTTTCCCTATAGCCCAGAAGTATTCCCAAGTCATGGGGACGGAAAAACAGAAGTACTTCCGGGCTGAAGAAAAATGCAAGTCTTCATCTGACCCAGAAGTGCTATTAAATCACATGGACAGAAGGACAGGAGCATTTCCGGGTCAAGGACTATATACAGGACTATGGGAGACCCAGCAAGCCGAGCTGGAGTTGGGAGGGAGTGTGACAGAGCTGCTGAGAGAGGAGGATTGTATTATTGTGATTTATTAATGATTGTGTATTGTGGTGGATGTGGTGCTTACAGGCACTATATTGAAGAAAATTAAATTACTTCTTGGTGCTTTTAAACCTGTGTCTGCATCTGTCTGTTGGGTTTCACGGGGCAACAGTGCCCTCAAGCATCCATTTATTGACAGTGGAAATAGCCCAAACGATGATAGAAATCTATGTTTCGTACCTAATACAGTGGAACCTCGGTTCACGAATGTCTCTGAACATGTACAAATCGGGTTACAACCACAAAGTTCGCCAAACTTTTGCATCCTTCCACAACCACACACTCGGTATACAAACAAGCCAGTATCCCTTTCGGTTTATGCGCGCCGATGATTTCTACACGTGTTCAGTCTGTCCCTGTGCATTCCCTGTGCAGCGAGCAAGAGAGAGAGTGCAAGTGAGCGAGAGAGAGAGAGAGCGCGAGAGAAAGAGAGAGCTGGCCACATAAGGCAGAGAAGGCAGTTAAAGAATGCACCGGGCTTGTTTTTAAAGAGACTGATTCAACCATTGTTTTAACCTCCATCCATCCATCCATCCATTGTCTCCCGCTTATCCGAGGTCGGGTCGCGGGGGCAGCAGCTTGAGCAGAGATGCCCAGACTTCCCTCTCCCCGGCCACTTCTTCTAGCTCTTCTGGGAGAATCCCAAGGCGTTCCCAGGCCAGTCGAGAGACATAGTCCCTCCAGCGTGTCCTGGGTCTTCCCCGGGGCCTCCTCCCGGTTGGACGTGCCCGGAACACCTCACCAGGGAGGCGTCCAGGAGGCATCCTGATCAGATGCCCGAGCCACCTCATCTGACTCCTCTCGATGCGGAGGAGCAGCGGCTCTACTCTGAGCCCCTCCCGGATGACTGAGCTTCTCACCCTATCTTTAAGGGAAAGCCCAGACACCCTGCGGAGGAAACTCATTTCAGCCGCTTGTATTCGCGATCTCGTTCTTTCGGTCACTACCCATAGCTCATGACCATAGGTGAGGGTAGGAACATAGATCGACTGGTAAATTGAGAGCTTCGCCTTGCGGCTCAGCTCCTTTTTCACCACGACAGACCAATGCAACGCTCGCATTACTGCGGATGCCGCACCGATCCGCCTGTCGATCTCACGCTCCATTCTTCCCTCACTCGTGAACAAGACCCCGAGATACTTGAACTCCTCCACTTGGGGCAGGATCTCGCTACCAACCCTGAGAGGGCACTCCACCCTTTTCCGGTTGAGGACCATGGTCTCGGATTTGGAGGTGCTGATTCTCATCCCAGCCGCTTCACACTCGGCTGCGAACCGATCCAGAGAGAGCTGAAGATCACGGCCTGATGAAGCAAACAGGACAACATCATCTGCAAAAAGCAGTGACCCAATCCTGAGCCCACCAAACCGGACCCCCTCAACACCCTGGCTGCGCCTAGAAATTCTGTCCATAAAAGTTATGAACAGAATCGGTGACAAAGGGCAGCCCTGGCGGAGTCCAACTCTCACTGGAAACGGGTTCGACTTACTGCCGGCAATGCGGACCAAGCTCTGGCACTGATCGTACAGGGACTGAACAGCCCTTATCAGGGGGGCCGGTACCCCATACTCTCGGAGTACCCCCCACAGGATTCCCCGAGGGACACGGTCGAATGTTTTAACCTCGTTGTATTTAATGAAGACTTTTTTCTATTGGATTTTAACCTCCACTTCACTTCTGTTTAGAGTGATCGGTTCGTAGCGTGCATTGTTGCAATGTTACTTTTCTTGGTTGTTTATTAAATTACAGATTTTTGAAATGTTCATTTTTTTCCTTGTGCTTAAAACTCATTAAAAAAAGTGTTTTTAGTGAGCAGTTTGTAGCACTATAGCGTGAACTCTTGCAATGTTAGTTTTCTCTGTTGTTCAAGGTTTTCTCAGTGTTATTCAATGTTTTTACATTTAGTTTACTATTACGCTGTGCATTCTATGGTATAATTAACTATATTTGTGTTTAAAAATCTTTAAAAAAATATATTTACATACAGTTTGTACGGTCTGGAACGGATTAATTGTATTTACATACAATCCTATAGGGGAAATTACTTTGGGTCACGACCAAATCGGGTTAAGACCAGAATTTTGGAACGAATTACAGTCGTGACCCGAGGTTCCACTGTACTTGTATGGAAAATTTGGCTGACCTAACTGAAAGCGTACTCAAGTTATCGTGTTTACACACGCACGTGCACAAAGACATAATTCCAAAAACTGGTATTTTCGGACTCAGGGAGGTCTAAAACTTCGAGATTCATCAAAATGTTGAGGTCAAATTTTTGGACAGTTACAATACTTTCCCTATACTTTGTATACGAGAAAGTAAAAATGTCAGATGTTTGCTGGATTAAATGGCATATTTTTCAATATACAATATTTGATTTTAGATGTTTCAAATGAAATTGAAGCTCTCAAAAAATAAAGAGTTGAAAAGAAAGTTATTTGAAATTAATTATTTTTATACAAAGTTTAATTTAAAAAAGATAGAATAACCAAAGCAGTTTGAGAAATTAAAGAATTTTAATTTACACTAAAACATGAGAGATAGCTATATACACACTGCTGGTCATAAAATCTAAAAGAATGAAGTGTCAGTTGCAAACAAATAAGGTTCCTGTGTACCCTTTTCTCCAAACTCTCCATCCATTATTGAACCCAGTCATGCTGGTATTATGTTAAATGTATGGTTATAGTGGGAATCTGTGGGAATCTGCCTATATCAGCTAGCTCCTAAATGACAATTAGTGCTGAAAAAGTGAAAATGCAACATTCTTAAACAACAAACAAGTGCAAAGAACAATAAAATATATTTGTAATTCTAAAGTAAATGTACAAAAGCACAAACGGAGAAGTAAAAAAGTGTTTCCAAATTTCAACAACACAATCACAAAAATGAAATATATAATTTAAAATTAAATTGAAGGGCCTCTAAAGGCAGTGTCAGTTTGGACTGTGGCTGCAACCAATGGAATGAATTAAATAAAATGGTTTATTATAACTAGATGATATTATGCTTCATAATTACAGTGTTTAAATACCACCTCCAGGGTGTTATGATTACTCAGTTCATGGCAGGGTGAAACTGTGTGCTATGCATGCTCCCCTTCACTCATGGGAAATCTCAAATAACAGCTACCTTTGAGTGTAGAGTGACACGCACTTGTCTGGTGGGTGGAAGAGATGCCAGTGATCCTACGAAGGTACAGGATGGGAGAAGGGAGAGTACCATGTATGAACAGGTGAAATGCGTAAATAAAACTAGGCATCTCGTTAGTTAGTTGGGACATCAATATAGTCTACAGTTAGGCCCAAAGTTTTATTGCTTAAAAAATCGCTTTTGTGTTTTCAGTTCTCTTATGTGTTTATTATATTTGACTATAAAACTAATTTTTATTTATAACATCAGCTTCCTTGACACTCATTCTGGATTCAGGATTGACTTGAGAGCACCCTGCTCCAGGTTTTCAATATACTGTATAGAGAGTGAACAATGCCACTGGAACTGCATTCACACCCTGCTTCAGACCCCCAATCATGTTTTAATGATGCAGTGACCCTCTTGTAATCCTGGGAGAATGATGAAAAATATCACACAATGGTTGGCACAGCTTCTAGTGTGAGGTGGCTATAAACCTCCTGTCAGGTTACTTTTGTGCAAGCAGCCAAATCACTTCTGGGGTTAAGTTGGGCCCCACCTTGACTATAGAAACATCAGGCTAGAGCATTCTGACCTTTCTCAAAAAAATGCCCTGATTTGTTGCCTGACTGGAGGACGAATTAACTCCAAGTCAAGATTCAATATTCACAATTGTCAAAGCACTGATTATGATTTGTAATGGACCAACATTTGTGGGCCAGAATTTCAAACTTCTCATTTATAGTTTTCTCTCTGCCCTTGGTGAGGTGGTTGTAGATCATACCTTGAAAAAAACATGTTGCAATGCCAATTCTTTCTGTTAAAGCTGTTACTTACCCTTTCCTTTACTTGCTTCTTGACAGTGGGTGTCAAAGTTCTTTCAAATGGGCTCAGTTTTAACTAATTATTAATTTGGAAACAAAATTTGTCTTAACTTCAGTGCTCAATGAAGATGTTTTTTTCATGTATGTCTTGTGTTGCCTTTTGATTCAAAACAGTGAATGCAGCTTGTAAGACTAAAATAAGAAATTAAGGGTTCAAAAGCAAGACAACTAAAATGAAGCAGAAAATAAATGCTTTATTAGCAATAATTGACTTTTCATTGACACTAGAATCCCTGAAGCCTACGAAAAAATCCTAGCCCATCTTAAATCCCTTGGCACCTCTACCATCAGTGTGGTTTATTTTTAAATGCGTCGATCAGCACAAGCAGCAAGCAGCCTGCTGTCCCACCCCCTGCCTTGATGGAGCCTAACTTGGGCAAAAAGTTCTCCCAGCTCAAGCTAAGGCTCCTTATCTGCGTGTGAGGATCCTGGAGTTGTATTGGGTAAATAATACAGTATATCGTTATTTGGAATACATGCATTTCATGTGTGTTCCATGTCTACAAAGATCTGAGTATGTATAGGATGAAAGGAAATGCGAGAAATGCAAGAAATGCTGAACACATACCTAAAGCAGAAACCTTTTCCATGTTCTACTAATAATGAAGTGTATTATGTGACTTTAGTCCAAATATTAAATAAACACATGCGCTTTTAGTGAAGGATATAAATAACCAAAGAAAAAAAAAACATTTGATTTACATGTTGCTGTGAATGAGTTAAAAACCCAAGCTCAAATGTCAATCGACATGGAGTTTTATACATATTCTTGAATGTTGCAGAGGTAAGAAGTGCTGCCTTATAAACCAAAGGTCCTGGGTTCGAGACCGGACGCTCTGCATTTTGAGTAGTGAGCTGCTGCTATTATTATTACTACTACTATAATATAATAAAAACATACATTTGATTTGAGTTTGTAAAACACGGTGTAAATTTTGGCTACTTGTAAAAGTCAGTGCTTGTTTTTTTATTATTCAGTTTTATTCTCTCAGTGATGTTCATGTGGTACAATGAACTTGCCTTTCCCTCTCTGAGTTGATAACATTTATCTCCATTCTTTTCACAAGAGCAGCGATGACCACAGTAGGTGCTGTGGCGGATGCCTGCTCAGAACTATTTGTTGTACTGGCAATCAAAGATACAATATCCCGTGACCGCTATCAGACTGGACAAAGGCAGGACCGTAGCAACAGGCAGCTTCTTCATAGCGCTTTCTCTGGCTAATAGACTGCTGCACTGCAACGCAACTCTGCTTGGAACCAGAAGTAAAATGGGACTTCCGTCTGCAGTTAAAGTCATTTTAGTATGCAAGCAATTCGCCATGCTAGTGTTTAGATCTGGCAGTGTCATGCTGATGGTGTACGAGCCCAAAAAGAAGAAACCTTTGATTTCAGTCTGTAACAGCCGATGTAAAGTTTTGCTACCTGTAAAAGACATCGTTGAAGGAGTATAAGCAGACAGACAAACGCTGGTGAATCATGTCTTCGTGGTCTCTTGTTGTTACTTCAATTTTTTTTTTAATTCAGTTTTATTCTTGAATAAAAGCACACTTGTTTCGTTATACCTTTGCGAAAGTGTTTATTTTATATTCCAATAGTCACCTTAATGAGATCAAATCTGTCTCTGCCTCTCTTGTGCATGCATGCACACATTCATACATGAAAATATGACTATTTGAAAACACTATGCCATGGAGTACAGGCAAGATAAAAAAAACATGTTCAAATGACAACTCATGTTCAAATGGCATTGCGGGGGATGGGACAGCAGGCTTCTTGCTGCTTGTGCTGATCGACACATTTACAAAACAAAAGACGCTGATGGACAAGTGCAAAGAGATTTAAGGTGGGCTGGGGTTACAAGTTTTTTTGTAGGCTTCAGGGATTCTAGTGTTAAGCAATTGGGTTGGAACAAAAACCTGCAGCCACTGTGGCCCTCCAGGACAGACATTGCACTCCTGTTGCCCACTCACTTTGTAATTTTTATCTTGACTTGGCTGGCTCCTTGAGGTATTATTTACTGTTCTTTGAGTTCTAAACCTCTATTGCATATTTTTGAGCTGCGTGTCTTTTTTTCTGTTGTCCAGTCAACGTATGTTCAAACACTTGCAACTGGAAGTTGAAATAAAATACACCTGTAAGAACATTTTAGTAAAGATCCTCAAGAAACGCAGTGAAGCAGACAATCAATTATGTAGAATCAGCTGGTCCTTCTTTCCTTGTGGCTTGTTAATACCAGAATAGCCTCTTGACATCTTTCCATCAGATTATGCATAATGTGGTAAAGCAATCTTTTGCTGCAGTGTTTTCTTATGCAGAGAGAATTCCCTGTGGAACAGGGGCACAGACCTGCAAGGCTAGGGAGTTTTCAAATGCAACTATTCTGGATTTTGTTGATAATCAGTACAGGAACAGTATTGCAGATCACTGCAATTTAATATGTGGTTAGTGCACCTTGTGCTGCATTCATTTGAAATGTCAATGTCAATTTATTTATATAGCACATTTAAAGCAACATAGGAATGCTGTGGCCAAAGTGCTTTACAATAAAAGAAGAAATAAAACATACAATTAACATAAATAACACGAATAGAAATAAAATAAATGAACATAAATAAAATAATAAATAGAAGAAAGATTATATAATCACAATGAGGAAACCATCAGTATTACTGAAAGTCATGGAAAGCAAGTGAATAGAAATGAGTCTTTTTTGTTTTGAACAGTTCAATTGTAGACGACTCCTTTATGTAATGAGGTAAAGAGTTCCACAGGCGAGGAGCAGCAGCTGCAAAAGCCCTGTCCCCCTTAGTTTTACACTTGGTACAAGGGACAACAAGAGACAACTGATCAGAAGATCTAAGCACTCTAGATGGCTGGTGTAAAGCACACAATTCAGATAAATAGGCAGGAGCAAGCCCATGTAAAGATTTAAAAACTAGCAGCAAGATTTTAAAATCAATTCGAAAACTTACAGGCAGCCAGTGTAAGGAAGCTAATATTGGAGAAACAGAATCAGACTTTTTTGCCCCAACCAGAAAGCAAGAGGCAGCATTCTGGACCAACTGTAACCTGCATATCAGGGATTTGCCAATCCCAGAATACAGCGAGTTGCAGTAATCAAGGCAAGAAAAGATAAAAGCATGAGTAGCTTTCTCAAGATCCCTAGAAGATAAAACAAGCTTGATCTTACCTAAAACACGAAGCTGGAAAAAGCAACTCTTGACTACAGAATTAATCTGTTTCTTAAAAGAGAGGTTACTTTTAAAGATAACACCAAGATTGCGGACTTGAGGTTTACAAAAGACAGAGCTGAGAAGTCCAAGACCAATTTGGGCTTTAACTGATGGACCCACTATACGCATCTCCGTTTTATTTTGATTCAGATCAAGAAAATTATTAGCCATCCAGGAACTTAATACAAAAAGACAGTTGTGCAGTTGATTCATTGCAGAGTTCCAGACGGGAATGTAAACCTGTGTATCATTAGTATAGCAGTGAAAAGAAATGTTACATTTTCTAAAAATAGCTCCAATAGGGTGAAGGTATATAGATAATAAAATAGGACCCAAGATGGATCCCTGAGAAACACCACATTTAAGAGGAGCAGTAGACAAAAAAGAGGAATTTAAAGTGACTGAAAAGTGTCTACCAGTTAGATATGACCTGAACCAGTTAAGAGCAGCCCCTTTAAGACCAACAAGATGTTCAAGCCGCAACAACAATATCTCATGGTCAATAGTGTCAAAGGCAACGGGCAGGTCAAGGAGGACAAGGACTGCAGTGCCACCTAGGTCAGTAATAATAGAGATGTCATTGAATACTTTCAGAAGGGCCATCTCAACACCATGATAATGCCTAAAGCCAGATTGGTAGACCTCAAATAAATTATTGGAGTTAAGGTGATCAACCAATTGATTATAAATAATTCTTTCTAATATTTTAGCCAGAAATGGCAATTGGGAAATCGGGCAAAAATTGGCTAAAACTCCAGGATCTAATTCTGCCTGTTTTAGACAGGGATGCACCACAGCATGTTTAAAAAATGAGGGCACAATCCCCTCACTAATAGAATAATTGATAATGGATAGTAAAGGTGGACCCAAAACATCAAAGGTTTCCACTAAGAGGTGTGGTGGTACAATATCAAGAGGACTGAGAGCTGGTTTAAGGGTGTCAAGAGTACTTTTTAACTGTGAAAGTGAGACTAGATCAAAAGATTCCAAGACAATGCCATGATTAACAGTAGGGAGTTCATAGCCAGTTGGAACAATACCACAGTGGATTGTATCAATTTTACTGACAAAGAATAAAAGAAACTGCTCACATGAAAGAACAGTACTATTTAATCCCGTCACAAAGGAATGGCTACATTAATTGAATTAAATAAGACTCTAGGATTCTTAGAACAACTGGATACTAATCAGCGAAGAAATCATGTTTAGCTTTCTTAACTGCAACCTGGAAGTTGAACAGAGAAGTCCTAAAAATCTGTTTAGAAACAATCTTTTTTCCAACGCCATTCTGCAGTTCGACATTCACGGCATAATGGTCGTGTAGTTTCATTTAGCCAGGGAGCAGGTCTTCCCTTATTACAGCATATCTTGAGAGAAGCAATTGAGTCCAAAACCGTTTTACAAGAAGAATTAAATTCTAAGACAGAATCATCGATACCATCATACTGGATATGTACATCAAGACTAGAGAATATGGTTTTAAAATCAGATATAATAGAAGAATTTTAAAAATGAGAACAGTGTGGAGCACAATTAGTAGTAGGAACATCAACAGTAATATTCAAATCCATCATTATAGAAAAGTGATCAGTAAAAGAAACATCGCATGAATCAATATTATTAACTGAAATATCACGTGTAAGAACGAGATCAAGGGTGTGACTGAGATCAATATTTTGTCATGGGAGAGGGTAATATCAGCCAGGAGATCAGAGATTTCAGAAATGAAGATATCATTAATTACAGGAGGTCTATAAACCACAGCAAACAACAAAGAAGGGGAGCTGCACACTTCGAAAAGTTGCAGTTCGAAGCTACTAAACGGACTCCTTGTAAGGCTCCGACACAAGAATATACTTTTAAAAACAGTGGCAATGCCCCCACCATGACAAGTCAGCCGAGGAGAGTTTAAAAATGAATAACCTGATGGTACCAAGTCAGTAAAACATGAAGAGTCACCATTTATAATCCAGGTCTCAGTGATGAAAAAGAAATCCAGTTTATTTGAGATAATAAAGTCTTGCAGAATAAAAGTTTTATTAGACACTGATCTCACGTTCAAAAGAGCAGCCTTGATAGAAGTAGAAGAGCTTTCTGCAGGATGAGCACGGGTGAGAAGATTAGCAGTGTTTACTCCCCGAAAGCGCACCGAGGAAGAGTGATGCCGCCTTGAGATGGAGAATTCATTGGTTTCATTTTAATTACACCCTGTGTCCCATGATTATCTCAGACTTTAAGAGTAGTGTGTATCTCTGTTATCTGTGTCTGTAATGGTTATAACACATAAGCATAATTCATGAATAACCTCATGTCAATACTTATCCATTCATCCATCCATTATCCAACCCGCTATATCTTAACTACAGGGTCACGGGGGTCTGCTGGAGCCAATCCCAGCCAACATAGGGCGCAAGGCAGGGAACAAACCCCGGGAAGGGCACCAACCCACCACAGGGCGCACACACACACACACCCACACACCAAGCACACACTAGGGACAACTTAGAATCGCCAGTGCACCTAACCTGCATGTTCTTGGACTGTGGGAGGAAACCGGAGCACTCGGAGGAAACCCACGCAGACACGGAGAGAACATGCAAACTCCACGCAGGGAGGACCCAGGAAGCGAACTCAGGCCTCCTTACTGCGAGTTAGCAGCGCTACCACTGCGCCACTGTGCCGCCTGTCAATACTTATATTTTAGAAAAAAAAGTTTTAAAATATAAGTGGAACTATTGTATTTCATATTGGAGCATAGCAGCTTTGCTGTAGAAACTTAACTCCTTTATCTAAATTTCAGTAGCTGCCAACTATGTCAGCTCTGTTAGGATTAGCCTTAGGAATCTTTTTTTTTTACATTTTTCCAAATTCATAGTAATTTTCAAAAGTGCATATCCTTACCACAGACATTCTCAACCTTGTCTTTATTGTGTCTCCACTGAACTTTAAGAAGTCTCATCTAAATACTCCTTAAACAAGAATTGTTTATATGTTAACATTGCTAACATTACTACTTTCCAGTGTTTTGTTATTTGCCCTACCATGTACTGTAATCATATAATCATATAGACAATCACCAAACTGATCACATGAGCATTCTGAATCGGAGTATTCTAAATGAACGTACAATTTGCTTTTATCTTTTTTAGGTAGATGTTCAGTGATACCGTGCTCTCCCAACAGGAATTTTTTAATTGTGTCTTCACTTGTTTTGCTTTTGAAAACATATGTTCATAACGACAAATGGAGTTTTTCCCTCAGATCTAAACCAATCATTCTTCTTTTGTCATTTGTTTTTCCCAGACCATATCTGGTGATTTGTTCTTTTCTTGCATTAACAATTATGTTCTAGCTTCCCATCACCAAAAACGTGTGGTTTCCATTATTTGTCTAGATTATATGTTCAGTTTCTTAGTAAATCTCTACTATTTCAAAGTGGTGGCATGTACACTTTAACTATCACTAGATTAAAGGTCTCTTATAGGTTCTATTTTCACTTTCGAAAATCTATCAACTTTATTTCTGTATGCTTATCCCCTTTTTGCCATTTTTATATTCTTTTTAGCTTTATCCTTTCTCCTTTACTTATCTACCCGCTTTCAATTATTTAAAGTATACTTTTCTTTTAGCTCCTAAACATCTTTATATTTCTTTTGTTCTCATAATTAGCAGCTACCAGGTTTCAGTTAACTTCCATCATGATTTTAAACCAACTGAAACAGTAGTTAAGGGGAAGAACACAACTCCCTGGAGCAGCAAGCATCAATTACTTGCTCATGTCTCATTAGAACTTTTTCTTCTTTGAGTCAGACATAGGGCATCAGTTTGGTCTTCCACAAGCCACACAAAAGACCTCTCTCCTCTCTGAGTCATGTATTGGGTCCTTAGCCAACAATGAATTTATTAAAATGCAAAACTTGGCTGAGGCATTAAGTTCAATCGAGTCACACATTAGATATTGTTTTTTGGTTAATTATGAAATTCAAAGAAAGTAAGTAACATAACCACACTGGTCTCTGAGTCTTTTTATGTTTATAATTTTAGAAAGGTTTTAAAAAAGTTATTTCAATTTCAATATTAAAATATTTGAAACAGATGTTTAAATTATTATTTGATACCATAAGTTCAACAGTACTCGCTAAGTTTGAATTTCCTAAGGGAACCCTTTTAAGAGTTGTTTGAGTAGAAAATGTTCAGAATAAAAGCAATCAATACAATAAAAATGCATTTATTATAAAGTAGTCATTGAATAATCAATATTTTACTCAAGTAAAAATAAGACATAAATCATTTATTATTTTTTTTATTTTTTACTTATTTGGCTGACACATTTATCCAAGACGACTTACAACATTTCAGATATAAGTTGGTTACTCATGGTCACACAGTGTCAGTAGTCGGATCTGAACTCACAACTTTATTAATTTATTCATTTTAATATCAATATTACGGACTAAAATTAGACCTTCACACTTGTTTTATATTTTCATAAATAGACTAATTTTTCAAACTTCTATGGATTTTTATGTTTTGAATTTCATGTTGTGGAGCACTGTCAGTTCTCCTTTGGCATTTCTATTTAGATAGATAGATAGATAGATAGATAGATAGATAGATAGATAGATAGATAGATAGATAGATAGAACATTATTTGTCCCCAGGGGGGAAATTGGGCTTTTTACAGAAGCTCTTTAAATAAATAAATAAATGCATAAATAGGTAGATGAATAAATAAATATACACACACACACCATAATGACTATAAAGTAAGAAAATTAAAAAGAAAGAAAACTTCTGACTTGGCTGTCACAGTCACAATGAGGCATTATACTGGAGTATTGCTGTTGGTATAAAGGAACCCCAGTAGTGTTTCTTGACACACTTCTGCTGAATGATTTGTTGGCTGAAAGTCCTCAGTGTTAGTGTGTCAGAAATAGGATGTGCAGCATTGTTCAAAACAACACCTGGTTTTGTTTTAATTCTCTCCTTTGCTACTACCTACAGTCTACCAACAGTACTGTCCTATAACTGAACTTGCCCATTTAATTACTAGTTTGATTCAGTGGGCCTTTCTTGAAGTGATGTTACCAGCCCAGCACTCTATGTTGTTTTCTGAGCACAGCACCAATTTGTGAATGACCTGCACTTAAGTGTTTTTCTCCTTTCTTGTTTTCAGTTATTTTTAAGTTCAAGTTCAAGATTTATAATGTGTACCATGGAATTCCTACATGCATGTCTCTAACAGACTAGTGATCCATTTTGACTGTTTAGAAAAAAATGTTTTAGAATAATTTTTAGTTACTTAATTTTTCTTTAGTTTAGTTAACTTTTATTTCTTTGTTCAAGAAAGTTTTACCTTTTTAGTGATTTAATTTTTAAGAGCATCACACCATCATTTTGAAAGCTACTACAGGAAGAAAATGGTTGCTATGGGATCAGTTTGTTGCTAGGTTCTGCCTTCCTGATGCAGGCTGATAAATTACAATGCAACTACGTAAGCTCTTTTGTCCGAAATACAGATCAATAACCAAGTGCTTAGAAGGTCTATTTTTCAATATTTTGGTGTTGAATTTTGTCATTTTATTATAACTCGGTCTTCTTCTTATTGTTTTGACTCTTTGTTGTATTGTAAAATTTTCGTGAAAAACTCCTTGTAATTCTTTCCTGGCAACCATTATGATTAGTTTTACTTTTGCTTTTCAATTTAAGTCCTGTTTTGCAAGACATTATTTTCCTTATTTCTGAAAGATGTGCGCATTTCTTGGTTAACTGATCTTTACATTTGACCAGCGCTGTCAAACACAGAGTGCCAGTTGTTTTGTATTTGTTTGAAAGTATGAGCATGTATGTTTTACTATTGCCTTCATTAATATTGAGTTATTATTCTTCACGTTTATGTTATTTTTGTTGATTTCATATTTGATTTTATAATTCTGTACTGCCACTTTAAATACTTTAAATTGCTTGTTTTTTTTGGGTGGAGCCACAGGAGGCTGGGCCACCCTGATGTCACCACTCCTGAGTCCTCCCTCTGACTACAGTATTTAAATTGGCTGAAAAGGCTTAGGAGAGGAACTTTAGGAGTTGGGAATCATTTGTTTGTTGGGGTTTTTTTTGTACTGAGTTTTCTGTGTTGGATTTTGTGGATTTTTGGCAATATCTCACTTTGTGTTAAGGATTCTGCTTTTTGAATATCATATTGGGACTTGTTTGGTATGGATTTCCTTTTAAATCACTTGTGTTTGCCTGTTTTTCTTCTTTGGAATCTTTCTTTGTTTTCTGCTATTTTTGTTACTTAATCTTTAATTTTTAAAGATTTTTTTCATTTGCCGTTTTTCTACAAGCCCAAGGTTTACAGTTGTCCCTCATTTTGGGGAGCTTTTGTTACATTTTTGTGTATTTCTAATTATATTTCAGTTTCTAGACTAAAGACTGCAGACTATTTTGTGTTTTCATAACTCTTTGATTTGATTTATTAAAAAGTGATAAATAAGTCACAGTCACAATGATGCATTATGCAGACATACTACTGTTGATGTAAAGGAGTCTCAGTAGCATTTCTTGACACACTTCTGCTGAATAATCCATTGGTTCAAAGTGGTCAGGGTTAGTATGTCAGACAAGTGATGTGCTGCATTGTTCATAATGGCACTCAGTTTTGTTTTAATTCTCTCCTTTGCTACTATCTCCAGGGGGTCCTGAGTATGCCCTGATACTGAGCCTGCCCTTTTAATGGAGTATTTATTCTTTTTATGTGGGTAGTGACATTCTGCTCGGCTGGTAATGTGGCTTCAAGAGAGGCCCACTGAATCAAGTCATTCTTCCATATGTTCAGACCATAGTGTTTGTGGTGTCACACATGTGTGCTTGGGAGTCAACCAAAGGGACCAGAAAACACCAATTCCACGCCAGGCCGGGGGGTGGAGGGTTGCGCTAAACCTCTCTTGTTTCTCTCTGCAGACCAAATGCAAGAAATCCTGCCTGTCCCGGCTCTGAGGACATCACTTCCTGTCCCGGCCCTGAGGACATTGCTTCCTGAGAACCAACTATAAAAACCCCTCATCCTCCATATTTGAGCAGTTCTAATTTGGACTTGAATCCGTACACATTGCACTAAAACTTAAACCCTTTTGCAGCCAGGTAAACTATATGGATGGCTGCCCCAAACCTTCATTGTGTGTCCAGTCTTTTTTTTTACAGTGGAAAAGTATGTACTGTATCTATCTATTTATGTAATTGTTTCAAGAGCTTCTGTGAAAAAAAATTCCCCCTGCGGACAAATAAAAAAAGTTTTATCTATCTATTCTATCTATGTATCTAAAGCACATTTTTTAATACCAAATCATGAATGGGTCGCAAGATTATGTTATGCCTCAAAGCAGAAACCTTGTGAATGACAAATGCTCAAAGTCTGTTTATATCAAAGTATGAATTTTATTTTTTAGAGATAAAGAAATGAGTCGTAACTTATAGACCAATGAAAATGCATTTATTTATAAGAACATTGAGCAGAAGTTGAGAAACATTAATCATAATTAACATTCAATTTAAATTGGAACTTTGGGCATAAAAATGGATGATCTGAGAGAAAAAAAGCAGACGTCTGCAATTCTCCAACTCCTGGATTAATTCTTAACTACTGTAACTAATGCAGACTGTTTTAAAAGGCACAAATGAAAGATTGAATCAATCACAATATGCAAGTTAGGTAAAGACTAATGACAGCAGTGAAATCAGCTGTGTGCTTTTTAATATACTGTATGCTTGATACAGGAAATCAAGCATTGCTTCAAGTTGTCTTTTTCAAATCCTCAGGAATGCCGCACATTTCTCATAATGTATTATTGGAGTATTGCCAGTGAGACATCATTGTGCATGACATGCACACTACTTCACAGTACATTTAATATTATAAATCATTTCTGCATCTTCTCTTAAGTGTTGTCTTCAACTCGCAATTGAAAATTACTTTCAACACCTTTCAGTATTAGACTTATTTGGAATTTACAGTTTTGACATTTTTATTCCTAAGTTACCTTTTATCACAATACATTTGCTTCTCTGAAAGGGTTGATATGTCTTGATTTAAATATCTTTCAGACCAGATTTTTCAACAGTAGTAGACTAAAACAAGGCAGCATATGAACCTTTATAGTTTTAGAAACCATCAAAAGCATAACTAAAAACAGTGACATTTACAAATATTGATTGAATTTAAAATTTATAGATAAATATGCCATACACAGAACAAATCCAACATTTGACGTAATAGTGAAAAATCTCTTCCACTGGTATTTTTAAGCAAACCTTTGGTTTAATTCAAAATACTTCAAATATATTCTAGAACTGGATCTTAGTGATACTGACCAAGGCTCTCTACTCTATTGATTATTAAAGAATCATTGTAGCTGTACATATTTGTCATTTCTTCAGGGCAAAGTGAAAAATTAAAAGTACACTGTAGACAAAATTTGGTTAATGAAACACCCCTTCATAAATTGTGATCGAGGACAAGCTTACACATGGATGTTTTCCTGCTCTTGTTGTCACAAACTGAGTTGGCTAACAGGATGTGATGTAAGTCATTTTTTTTTTTGCTTTCCTTGTTTGCTGTTTCAAAGTGCTGTTACTGAAGCGCTGTGGACGAGACCTAAAATATTTTTACTTAATTTAGACTAATTTTTTTGGCAGGCTTTTTATTGCTGAACAGATAGATCAAGGATACATGATTGGCATTAGAAGGCACAATGAATAGGTAACCAAAAATTCGACAAATCCCAACCAGAATAATAGACTGTTTGAAATTTTGTAGAGCATTTGAATTGGCTTTGTATAGCCATGATGGGAGCGCCAGCTCCGATAAGCCCAGGGTTTTTCATGGTGGATTTTGTTGCCTCTCTTTGTTGGTCTCTCTGTTCAAAGACCACCTTGAGAATGCCACTGAATTTAAGGGAACTTCAAAAACTGTACAGAATGAGTTTTTGGGCATCGCAAAGCACTCATCCTCATGCATTCATTTTTTAACTTAATTTGATAAAAAAGCATCTGTTCGGATCTGGCATTTGCGTCGTGCTGTCAGCTGTTTGTGTTTTTTATATTGTCATTGCTCTGTATTTTGTTTTAATATTTCATTTTATTCTATGTTTTATTATTCAGTGCTTTCTGACTTTTGTCTGTGATAGGTACTTTATAAATATTTTTTTACTTACTTACTTAGAAAAAACAGGAAGGTATTTATTTTGCCACAAGTAAAATAAATAAACCAAAAAAGTGTTATTTCAATAATGCTAATGGAACTTGTGTAACTTTTCAGAATTTCAAACTTTTCAACATGCTGTTTTAAATGTGATTTGGGATATATTAACTTTATATTATGGACAATCTATGACATGTCATATGAAGTAAATATGTTCATGTTCTGTTGTGACTCCGAAAACATGCATTTTTTTAAAATGGTTCGTCTGCCACCCACTAAGAAGACTACATTTCAAACTCTTAATCTGTTGGTGTCCTGCAGCCTATAGAGATTTATGTATTTTTCTACATGTTAGTAAGTAAGTAAGTACATATAGCCTTTCTCAGAAACGTCATCACTTAGAAGAGGCTAAATGCATTGGCTGTGCTGTCAATGGACTGGTGACTAAAATGACTCCGTTTAAACAAAAAGTAATTTTCAGGCCTGAAGACAAGGAGGGAAACATTTCTGTTCAAGTAGTGCTACTGAGCAGTGTGTAGGCAACATTACAGTTTGTGTGTGTATTTTTGCTTTTCTTTTCTCCTGAGCTATGAAGTGCTGCTTCAGCCCCCTCACCCAAATAAAAAAAAAAACTGCACCCCTGTCCACATGTTTTTCACCAGTTGCACTGTGTATTATAAATTCTTTTCAAACTGTTTAATCCAGTTTAGGGCTGGAGCCTATCTCTGCAGTGTAGGGCAGAAAGCAGGAATCAATCCTGATGAATAGGGTGCCAATGCACTAAATGCACACACCTCCACACAACCAATTTAGAATTAGCCAATTAAACTAGCATCCGCATCTTTAGGGATATATGAGATGTGAGCATTCAGGAAAAATGAATGTTGACATTGGGGAAAACAATCAAACACTCCACACAAGGCAATGACTGGCAAGAGATTTGAACCCAGCACACTCAATCTATGAGTTAGCAGTTATAGAGGAATAATTTTAGGGTATCATAGCTTTCATCTTGAAGAAACAGCATAAAGGGTTAATAAATGTCAGAAACCTTTGCAGGCATACCAGGGAACCAGATAAAGGTCAAGTGAACAACAAAATGTACTGAAAGACGACTACGAGACTACTAAGAAATCTGCAGATGTCCTGTAAAAAAGTAGAATGGACAGTTGTTATATGCACAGAAATTTCAAGGGTGGTGGCTCAATTCAAAGGTATAAGAAGAACCAGAATATAATATAATACTTTTATTTTATATAAGTCATTCGGTTGTAAACCAATGAACCAACCAGAGTAAATATATGCATTGATTGACACTGTATGTAGATTTAATAGTTTATAAAATGATCCTCTATTCTTTGTTTCTCTGATCATTCTGACCATGCTGCTTTTGAAGAATGCTCCCTTCTAGGCATTTTGCTGAGGAGTAATTAAAAGATATAATGAACAGCTTTTCTCCTGCCTGATAACTGATTTGTCTTGTTAGGGGATTTCTTTCTTTAATAAGATGTTAAATTTCTACCACACAGTGCTAAATGCTTTGTCATAATCCCAGCCCAAAACTATTCTGTATATTCATTTTCTTTGAAACCTATTATCAACCCATCCATTTTCCAACCCGCTGAATCCAAAGACAGGGTCACCGGGGTCTGCTGGAGCCAGTCTTAGCCAACTCAGGGAGCAAGGAAGGAACCAATCCTGGGCAGGGCACCAACCCACTGCAGGACACACACCAAGCACACACTAGGGACAATTTAGGATCGCCAATCCACCTAACCTGCATGTATTTGGACTGTGGGAGGAAACCCACACAGACACAGGGAGAACATGCAAACTCCACGCAGGGAGGACCCGGGAAGCGAACCCAGATCTTCTTACTGTGAGGCAGCAGTGCTACCACTGCGCCACCCCTGAAACCTCTTATTTCCATTGCATTGGTCCCAATTAATGTGGTGCTTAAATCAAGCTGTTACACAGAGTATTCTCTAATCCTTCCTTAGTAAGAATATTATGGCACATATTTTAACACTATGGCAACATTGAAAAAATACCATGTCTTAATTCTTTTCAATTGTGCATCTTTCTGCCATTGGAGCTGTACTCTAATCCACCAATCCATCCATACTGAAACAACTTAAACCCAGTTCAGGGCAGTGCCTGTTGCAGGGTACACACATACCCACGTTCAGTCACAAAGGTCTCTTTTGGAGTTGCCAATCAATGCGCTGTGCCATACTGATACATACAGTAGTCATTTATATGTAATCAAGCTGTTCAGCCCTGGTTAACATTCTGTTGATAACAGTAGTATATAAAAAGGAATGTGTATTTTTATAACTTCTAGTTTGTTTGAAATGTGAAACTGTTTCGTGCCACTGCCACCACCTGATCAAGGTACCATGCAGTCAGCTGTGATGCTGGAATAGAAGTTGGAGCCCCAGCTGTCCACGAGACTAACTTCATTGAGCCCTCTGGGACAAAGCCTGGAAAACAAGGAGGAATAATTTAAGCACATTTATGTTAAGTAGAATGCCCAGTGGGGGCTGGGTGGTCTTTTGGTCTTTTTTTTCTCCAGCTTAAATGGAGTTTGTTTTTGTTTGTTTTTTTCTGTCCTCTTAGCCATCTGACCTTATCACTGGACTCATCTTTGGAGACTTGCATTACGATATTGTATATAAGGATGCTAGTTTTCTACTAGTTCTATATCTGTTTTATAAGATTGTATAGATTTACTTGTTTTTTTCTTTGTTACGTGTTCATTAATATTTTTCCCTTATTTGTTTTTCTTTTTCTGTAACTTTATCTTTGATATCTTGTAAAGCATTTTGAGCTAAATTGTTTGTATGAAACTGTTCCATATAGTAAATATTGTTGTTGTGGTTAAACCAAAAGTATTAATTATAGACTAAATCATGAACCATTTTTACATTAGTCTGCACAGTTTAAAATAAGAGTTAAAGCATGGATGGCAAAATTGAAAACAAATTATGAAACAAAAAAATCTATATATTTTTTTTACTTTTGTGCAATATGCTGCAAACGTTTTCTATTGTGTGTTTTATTTTATTGCTTTTCACACGGAATGATACAACATTAGTATTGTATTGTTTACAGTTCTTCTTTGCTGTCACCATTCTTATTTACAGAGCTTGACCTGGCTATGCTTTTTTGAAAATTCTTATGACAGTTATACTATGCAGACTGTTAATAGCTGCTGATTGTGGATACTTAAACTGTACAGTAAGTGGTACTGTTATTTTTAATTTATATGCTATTTCTCATTTGTTTTTCTTTAATATGCCCCAAGTTGATATCACAGAACATACAAAAACATGCTTTATGTAAACATCTTAAGGGCAACCTAGTCTGCTAATTTTCCCTAAGGGCCAAGGACCACTGCTGAAGACCACTGCCCTAGATTTCTGACCTCTAAACACAAATGTAAACTGATTTATAGCAATCAGGCACAATTGTAAAACTACTCAATCTTCTTGAGTAGACAGCATTTTGTGGGCCAGCATTAATTGGCGTGATTGATTCTCAGGATGTCGCCTATAAAAAACTTAATTTTGTCAAGTTAGTGAGGGGGATCTTATCTGTTTCTCCTGGTTCCCATAGCAACCTAGAGACCAGAGTGTACCAGTGTAGATCTGAATGTCAAATCTATTTGGCTTCAGTGTATTATTGAACTTTAGGAACCTTAAATAGAATATTCATGTAATATATAAAAATGCAAAGTGTATTTTTATTATAATAAATGTTAAGTATAATATAGAATTATTACAGTTAATCTTTTATGGCTCTATTTCATAAGACAATAGTGTTTCTTTCCTAATGGAAGGAGTGCCTGTGATTCAACTTGAAAGTAAAAATACACATATACAAAACAGACTTATTGGTAAAAAACTGTTATAGGGATGGAGGGAGATGACCAATAGCCCTTCGGTATGGTGCCCACTGTACATTTTCTGACCATTTGATGTCTCTTTTGAGTGTGGCTATTGATAAAATGAAAAAATGTGGAAAGGGAAAGGACCTCAGAAAGTCTAAAACTGTCAGATTTCCCATGCACTGGTTAACAAAATGACTATAGTGAGACTGTAGGTAAATAAGGGGATGTGGACCAAGCTAATGCCTTGAGCCAATTTGTCAATAGCTTTTTCCTCCCACTGCAACCTTCTTTCAGTGACCTCAACAACTTTGCTTCATTACCAGCTCCACCTCTGACCATCACTATGTACTATCCATAACTGAAGATCAAGTGTGGAGATAACTGAGAAAGCTACACACAGGAAAAGCCATTGGATCAGATGGACTCAGTTCTCAAGATCTTAAGGCCTGTGTAATCCAACTGTGTGGTGTCCTCTGTCACTTATTCAGTCTATCCCTAAGGCTCCACAAAGTGCCACTGCTGTGGAAAATATCCTGCATAGTTCCTGTTCAAAAGAAGGCAGGCGTCTCTTCACCTAATGACTACAGACCAGTGGCACTTAACGTCTCACATCATGAAGAAGTTTTCCACTGTGTGGATTATATTTTTTGATTTCTCCAGTGCCCTGAATGCTATCCATCCTGTTAAGGGGTGAGCTCAGAGATATTCAGGTGGATGAGCCTATGGTTTTCTGGATAATGGACCATCTCTCCAGCAGACCACAGTTTGTGAAACTCAAGCACTGTTTTTCTGATATGGAGGTAAGCAACATTGGAGCACCACAAGAAACAGTCCTGTCTAATTTTTTCTTTGCTCTTTATACTTCTGACTGACTGAAGTATAACACCAGGTCATGTTGCTTGTAGAAATTCTCAGACAATTCTACACTTATGGGGTTTATTGATAAGGAGGATGAGACAGAGTAAAGGAGTCAAGTAGAAAACTTTATTTATTCGTGCAGAAAAAAATGCCAGTAATTAACATCAGCAAAAACAAAGAACTAGTTATTGACTTTTGTTCCACCAACGAGCTTCTATGTCTGATCACTATTCAGGGAATGGATATAGAGTTGGTGCATTCCTACAAGTACTCGGGAGAGCACATCAATGACAGGTTGAACTGGTCTAGTAACACAGAGGAACTACTGTATATAAAAATTGGCAGAGTAGGCTCTGTTTTCTTAGTAGACTAAAATCCTTTAATGTGGATAGTGACATCCTTCACATCTTCTACAACTCTGTGATGGCCAACCAATTCAACAAACTAATTAAAAGTGCAAGCTCAGTTATGGGACACACTCTGGACCCTTGAAGGTAGTAGCAAAGGAGAGAGTTATAACAAAACAGCTGCACATCCTGTCTCTGACACACTAACACTGAGGACTTTCAGCCAAAGAATTATTCATCAGAAGTGTGTCGACAAACGCTACTGGGCCGTCATTATACTAAAAGCAATACACTTGCATACACTTGCATAATGCCTCACTGGGTCTAGGACTGCCAAGTCAGAATGCTTTCTTTCTTTGTAATTTCCTTTTTTTAGTCGTTTAAGTGTGTGTTCAGACTATAGTGTGTGTGTTTATTTATTTATCTATTTATGTATTTTTTATTTAATGAGCTTTTGTAAAAAGCCTAATTTCCCAGTGTGAAAATATAAAGTTCTATCAGTCTCTGTGTACTGTGGAGTATCCATCACTTGCAGAACATTCAAATTTTGCACAAGACTCATAAATTGTTTTTGTTTAATTATCATCAAAGATGCACAGAATTTAGAGCATTTAATGAAACAATCAGTGGTTATTTATAGTTAATATTAAATATCAAATAAATCACAGATATAAAAACATTTTTTTGTACCATGTACTACTATAGACACAGTTACAGAAGGTGGACTAGATAATTTGAATTATCTGTCTTGCTTATAAGTGAGCTCTTAAACACTAAGATTGATCTTTAAACAGGGATCACATAGCATTTCTTTTTTATTATTATTAATTGGTAGAATTTTTTGTTAGTTAATTTCTGATTTGGTTTGATACAGCATTTTCTACTCATGGTACAATAACAATGAGGAAAGACTTTGTGTCATTTTTCTTGTGATATTGTATGGGGATATACTGTTTATTACAGAATGTGTGGTTAGTGTAGGTCTGACTTGATTAAAATGTATTTTTTTTTTGGTTTTTTTACGGGGTTTGCCTAAATGAAGTACCACATTTCTCAAGGTCATTGCATGAGGTAGAGGCAGCTGAGTGGATTGGACTGGGGGTCCTTTGATAGGTGATCCCTTGTAGTTTTCAGTCGGCAACATGCCATGGTCTGGTGCGCGCTGTGTTTTCGCTGTCGAAAAGTTCTTCAAAAACAACTAATCCATCATTACTACGCAACGTGTCTTCTGAACACACATGGAAAACAATTCTTCAGTGAGTGGCTAAATTTAGACAGACTGGTACAACATTGAACAGAAAATCTCCAGGTCACCCTCAGACTGTACGAATGCCTGAAAACATCCAAGTTGTAAGGGGATCAATTTTGCAGTCTCCTAAACATTCAGTGCTCAAACTTGCTTCTGCCTTAGGCATTTCCAACACGTCTTTGAGGAGGATATAGTAATATAGTAATAATAATTCTTTGCTTTTATATAGCACTTTTCTCACTACTCAAAGCTCTCAGCAATTGCAGGTTAAGGGCCTTGCTCAAGGGCCCAACAGAGCAGTGTCTCTTTTGGCATTAACGGGATTCGAACCGGCAACCTTCCAATTGCCAGTGCAGATCCCTAGCCTCAGAGCCACCATTCCACCTTAATATTGCATGAGGACCTTAATTTCCATCCATACAAAATGATGGTAGTGCAGGAATTCACTGAGAGAGACTGGGAGAGCCATAGAGAGTTGTGCGTGAACATTCTAGAAACCGTTCATTGAGATGCTATACTCATGTGCAGCAACGAGGCACATTTCGATTTAAATGTTTGCGTAAATAAGCAAAATGTTCACTATTGGGCTGAAACCAACCCGCGTGAACTTCTTCTGAGAACCCTGCACAGTGAGTGTGTTACAGTTTGGTGCGCAGTTGCAGAATTTGCCATTGTAGGCCCTTACTTTTTTGACGAAGGGTGAAGCAACGGTCACCGTCACTTCAGAACGTTACATTGAAATGCTAGAGAAGAAATGGATGTGGTGGATGTCTGGTTTCAACAGGATGGAGCAACAGCACATATGACACGGAGATCCAAGCAAGTTTTGTGGGAGATGTTTCTGAGGAAGCTGATCTCCTTGCGCGGTGATGTTCGGTGGCCTTACTGTTCGCCTGATCTCACTCTATTTGATTTCTTCTTGTGGGGCTATCTCAAGTTGAAGGTATACACACACTGACCTCAAAACTTTGAAGCCCTCAAGGACGCTATTCGCCACGAAATCGCTGCTATTCCCCTTGAAATAGCCAAACGAGTCATGCAAGCATTCAGAAATCATCTCAAACAGTGTATTGCTAATGATGGCCACCTTGAAGATATAATTTTTAAAACACAGTGAAAAAAATTTATTTTGTATACCCTTTCTTATGTCGGAATGAAATGTATTTTATCTTGTAGTGTTTTTGTAGAATAAACATTTGAAATATGGTACTTCTTATAAACAGGGAAAATGATGAAAAGTTTGACAAGTGAGTGCTAATCTGATCCTTTAGTATCTCCGAGCCTTTATAGTTTCTGACTATTTTTGGCTTTTATACTATATGTATATATTTTGTGAACTTTTGCTTTAATATTTAATATGCTATACTTATAAAAGTACAGCAGATACAGATATATAATGAGCATATTTCATAAGACAGTACATTCATGGATTTGTCAATGTAATGGTGATCAATTTTTGATTCTTTGAAGTCATTCCTAATATACAGTACATCAGACAGAAGAAAATAACATGGCAGTCTGGGAAAGATCAATTTTGGAAGAGGTTGTGAGTGAGATCATTTCTTATGTAAGTAGGTCTCATGCATATAACATTGATTTAGAATGAATATAGTGAAATTTTCACTTGAAACAAGACCCAATAGTTTTAAAACTACTTCAGTTCAACTGTTAAAAATGAAAACATTGAAATAACATCAAAATTATTATATCTAGAGATATAACTATTTTGCTGCTTCCCTTTACAATAAAACAGACTACACTTAAGTGAATTGCAAATGCTTACTTATAAATACTTTTTAGGATAAATATTTCTGTAAGCTGATCACTATGAGAGTGCAGAGTTTCTTTATTATTCTCTAATTGACACACAGCACACCATCAGACAGCAATCACATTGAGTCTCATTTGATAAAGTAATTACTTTACTAACAAAAACTGTGCATCATCCCTAAGAGCTCAACAGATTTTATTCCTGCCATTAAACATACAGTTAATAATTCTATGAAATAATAATTTTTTGAGAAACTTTTCAGGATGATGGATGATGCAGTCGTATCTGAAAGGTCCAGCTCTGATATCTACAATTTCCACAATTGTGCCATAAATTGCAGAAAAAAAATCCATGCCCCTAAGTCACAAAAAATATTTTTCCCTTTTTTCCAGTTATTTGGCATCTCCCTGATCACTGTGAGTATTTTCTTACCTGTACCGCTGGAGTGTAAACACGATTACACATATGCAAAACCCATGGTTTGTACCATTTGAAAATCTGAAAAACTGCAAACTTCAAAACACATCTGGCCCTAAGCATTTCAGGGAAATAAGAACCTGTAGTGGAGTCTGGAGACATGAACTAGCTTACAGACATGTATTCAGTGTAAATGCTGTATAGACAATTCATCTGTACAGGCTAGTACATATCCTACAATTTAGACAGGCTTGAATGAATGATAGGCTGTATTAAGACAAAACATCATAAGTGAAGTTTGTTTTCTTTTTCCACATAGCTTCCTATCTCTGCTAAATTAATCTGTAACAATTAATTACCCATTCATCTGTAAACGTGTGCAGCAATAAATCTTCAGAGAATAGTCCCATATTTGGCTCACAGTCATAATGGAAATTCTTATATGCTCACGACCCCCCACCCCACCCAAGTATTGGGTGGAGAAAAAGAAATCACTGAGTGAAAAATAGTTTTAAAAGTTAGCAAGCAAAATGAGAGTTTTTTTAATCATTCAAAAATGTCATTAATGAACAGAAAATCAACATTGCTTGCAAAACGAACTATTAAATGGAAAACATTGGGCCTTAAATTTAAATGTTGACAGGCTAATAGCAATAATTATAGGTTGTTGAGTGTGCTGCTATACCAGAATGGGAGCAAGCTGAAAGTATGCAGAGTATGTGGTGGTAGAGTATAATTTGCTATGTATAAATACATTTTTGAGTATAAGATTGCCTGCCAAATTAGGCAAATGAATGGTGATAATTGGGCTACTTGTTATGCCAAGACACAGGTAATGGAAAGAGATAGAAATTGAGTAAACACTGTTTGGCTAGTATTGCCATCTCTGAGTACACGGGACCCATGTTTGACTTCATATCAGTGTGTGTTTTATTTTCTTATAATTTTTAGACTTTAGGCATAGACACCATGATGCCAGATTTTTTTAAAACATCAAAACATCACCAGCATTGTGTAGTCATTTGCAATGCTACCTCACAAATGAAGAATTCTGGCCCCATCATGGCCCCAGGCACTGCTTGTGTGAAGCTTGAACATTCTTGTTGGGGTTATCTTTAGGTAATCCAACATATATATATATATATATATATATATATGTTGCTTGTCATAGGACGTAATTTTGTTTTATATCCTGTACTCAACAACAGACTACAGAAGACAATGTTTAAGTAAAATTAAAAACCAATATCACAATCCACTGGGATATAAACTACAAGAAGAGTGAGTTCCAAGTAAGAGAAGATGAGCAGTGCTTTCAAAATGTACACTCTAATGTTAATCGCTAATAACCATCATTTTGTTCTTTCAAGATCATGAGAATGAAAAGCATATCCTGGAGCACTGGGAGTTGTAATATGTGGTAAATGTATTTAGTATTATTATGTCATTGTGATTTTTGATTTAATTAGTAAGGTACATACTGTATATATGATTGATTTTTTTCTATGTTTCCATATTTTACAAATAGGTTTAGCTTTCATTTACATACAAGAAAAAGCATTTTCAGCTTTTATTGGGAACATGAGAAACATAAGGTGCTGCAGAACAAGTTTCTTTTAAAATATAAACATTCAGAAAGATAAAGTAGTACACAGGATTACAACTGAAGGTCAGGCAAAATTTGCAAGAATATTTTGAGTAGCATTTGAAAGAGTGAGAAGAAAAGACGTACATACAATTATATTGCTAATTTAGAAAATGTAAATAATATTTGAATAAGATGATAAGAGGGCAGCTGCAATATACTATTACTGCTAATATCTATTTGTTTTCATGTGTCAATATCTAAAGTGCAGTCTTCTTAGAAGTCATCTGGCCTTCTAGCCTTTGGATCTTCTCCCAAACCAAAGCCACCTGGGCATTGCTGATGAAACTGAAAGAAAACACAGTAGCAGACAAGACATTTGTCCATGTTCTTGTTGTGCTTAAGCTGTTGTTGTGAAGATGATATCCTTGTTGTTTCTACAGCTGCTTGTATGTTTCAAATTAAACTGACATGAAAAACCAAGTTAATTCTGACTACTGCCTGACTCCATACTAGCCTTAATATTTACTAACCAATGTGTCCACAATGGAATGCTCAGATGACAATGTGAGGAACTCACACCATAGCATTCTACTTTAAAGTTATTTTGTTCAAAATACAATATTGTAGAATTATCTCTAAAATCAAAGGACACAATGAAAATAATTTTCAATAAAGATGTTCTAAGGTTCAGGGCTATTCTACACACCATGCCTCCACTGAGTTTTCTTGACTCTCAAGCCACTCCAATGAGATGTGTAGGCTTTGTTGTACACACTAACTAAACCCACAATAGGGTGAAGTCTCGTAACATTCTAACAGGCCTCTCCCATCCTCTCTCTTACTTTCTCTTCTGGGAAATTGTTCAGATAACTTCAGATCTTTTACTTTTGTGGTAGGGAGAAGTTGGGCTATTCACTGTCCAGGATGCCTGTACTGTGAGTTGCTTTCATCCTTGCCTTCTGGTGTACATTCTGGATGTTTCTGACTGTCTGGGTTCACACTCTAAGGCATCCAGAGTTCCCTGTCTCTTTGTCTGGGCTTCCCAATTGTTCTCAGCTTGAAATTCAAGAGAAGGGGGAGAAGAAAACAACAAACCATGACACCAAATAAATTTTATATTTTGAAAGACTTTGCATGAATTATCAACATTAATGCAAATTTGAACATGCTTTCACTATTAGAAAAACTATTCCTTCTCCTGTCACCACATCATCCCACATTCTTTTTTTCCTGTCATCACTCCTAATTTAGATTCCATTAATATTTTAGTTTTGTTAAGATCTGTCCGGCAGCTTCATTTTTGGTTACTTTCATCCCTTGTCACCCTTTAGAAGTCCTGTACTTGACTTTAGTGTAATGTTGACTTTAGCGAGAAACTCTCCTCCAGACTGGATAGGTTGATTCCAATTAACTCTCTGTGTAGATGATCTCCCAGTTATGTCAAAGGTTTAAGGAGTAATACACAACTTAATGATGGGGATTACAAGTGGTCTGGTTCAGTCTAAACGAGAAAAGATTTATAAAATCGAATCACAATTATTGTCTTTAGAATCCTGGTGTGATAGAGCCTTGAATAATTAATAACTTAAACTAGATCAGAAGTTACCTCTTTGCTGCTCCAGAGTAATAGAACAATGTTCATTCACATGTCCGGCAGTGAGTGAAAGCACGGGAGCAGCAATGAGCGGAAGCATGGGAGAAGATGAGAGTCTCACATACACACGTAGTAATTTACAAGCACCAGAAAAAAATTAGCTGAAAACTAATCAAATACATCAGTAAAGTTCATATGGAGTAAAAGAAGACATCGGATAAGGAGAAGTAACCAACAGCGCAAAGTCGATCACCCAGTGGGTTTGAAAGCTTAAAGCTGGCAATCTCCTAGCAATTCAGCTGAATGCAGAAAGGAGTGAAGCTACTACAGAAATGAATAAAGATGAACTCGGCACTGAATGTAAGTTCATTCTGTTCTCTGTCTGTTGAAGGCATTTTTTTATGTTGTGTGTGCTGCAGTATTTACAGTTCAGATTTCTGGCCAACAATACAGACAGTCTTCACTTGCGAAAAATTAGAGTTGGTTGTGAAAATACACGATTTGGAGGACCACATTATGAACTTGATAGCAATTAGTCAAACCAAAAATTGGATCGACTTGGTTTGTTTAGACAATTTGAATATTTCTAATTTGGCTTCAGTCTTTCCAGGTCCCCTTGTAGTCAGTGAGTGGCCAAAATCAGCAGCACCAATTCAGCTGCAGGGTGAGTGGGTAACAGTGAGATGGGGGTCTAAGAAGCCAAAATTTAGTCACTTGGTACCCAGGACACCATTTCGGACCCAGAACAGATTCTCAGCACTCTGCAGTGTGCCTGTGGAGTCTGAGGACAATAAAGCGGTCAAAATTTGTGTTTCCATACTGTGGAATGTTAGAATTCCAAACTATGTTAAACCAGCAGTTAATGTTATTTACCTCCAAGGGGTAAAGGTTTCTGACATTGAGGCTAAATTGGATCTACTGGCCATCAATGAAGTATGTACCTTATTGCTGCATGTTGGCATTAATGTTTTTTTAAAGCAGTCTGAGGTATTAAAGGGGAACTTAAACTATCTATGCACCAAAGCAAAAAGAAAATGTTGGAATTTAATTGTGTCAGGTCCTTCACCAAGATTATATAAAAGGGATGTGATTTATAGCAGATTGTGATCCGTTCACTGCTGGCTAGAAACCTAGTGTGCAAATAAAAGCATAGCCTTTGTGAACAATTTGGATGATTTTTGGGAAAGGCCTGGATTTTTCAAAAGAGATTACATAACCCTAACTGGAGAGGATCTTTTGTATTATACTTAAAATTTGGCAGCACAAGTGCCAGGATAACTGATTAGAGCACCATTTAGGCCACAGTCTTGTGATCTTAAATCACAGGCTTTTACTTATCCCACCTGTTGCTATCCTGTTGCTGTAACCCATAATCCCTATTATGGGGTATCTTATAAATTTAGTCTTGATGCAAACCTTAAATTATTTGATTACTAAAAAATAAGGTATGTAAATAGACCAAAAGACAAAACCAGATCGTCCACCAGGTGCGCCTATAATAGTAAGTTATTTCAAATTAAAATAAAATATATATCACCAGTGCAAAAACATCTATGCTGTTTTTAATAATACTTATTAAACATTCTGTCTCTTGGAAGTAAAACTGTTTTGGTAAATGATATATTAAGCGCAAAATCTGATTTGTGTCTTCTCATTGAAACATGGCTTAGTAAATCTAACACATTTCCCCTAGCTGGGGCATCACCACATGGATACACATTCCTTCATAAATCTAGAGATACTGAGCGAGGAGAAGGCCTTGGAAAAATTCATTATGACAAAATGCAAATCACTTCTAAAAATCTAGGCAAATTCACATCCTTTCAGGCACTGTTTTAATTATTAAAACAGATTCTAGCAGGTTTGGAGTGCTAGTCTACAGGCAACCAGGGCCATATTCATTATTCATGACTGAACTTAGGATATAAATTATGATTATGTAGTGTTGATGGGAGATTTTAATGTATACATTAATGTGGAAACTGACACTTTTAGCAAATTTTTACTTACAGTATTTGTTAAACTCAATGGAGTTTCTGATCGGGGCTCTTGAGAGACTGAACGAGGAGTCTGAGTTTCTGGGCTTGCAAGTGTCCTGGACAAAAATCATGATCCAGGCCTTTAATGACCTCTTGGGCACAGCCATCAGCAGTATGTTTGTCTGCGGAGAGAGTGTCAACCTTATTGAGAGGTTTACTTACCTTGGCAGTAACATTCATGTGACTGGTGACTCTTCTTATGAAGTCAGTAGATCGTTTAGGAGAGCATGGGGGGTCATGCGGTCACTAGAAAGGTGTGTGTGGCTGTCCTGATTTTTTTATAAAAGGATGAAGGTCTAAGTCTTTAGAGTCCTGGGGCCTCATGTATAAACGGTGCGTACGCACAGAAATGTTGCGTACTCCTGTTTCCACGCTCAGATCGTGATGTATAAAACCTAAACTTGGTGTAAAGCCATGCACATTTCCAAGGTACCTCATACCTTGGCGTACGCAATTTCTCCACTCGGTTTTGCAGACTGGCGGCACCAAGCGTCAAAGCAGTGCTACTGTTCCTGTGTGGTCACCCTTTCTTTCTTAGCTCCAGATTCCTGACGCGGTTTTATAAATACACTGAAACTAACTGCATATTGTTTATTAGTGTAATGCATCTGATTGTAATTAACCTGCAGCAATGTAATGGTCCAGGGAATAGCCATAGTATTCCAAATACCATAACTGCTTTAGCGTTGTAACTCTCACTGCATCTTCTTCTTCTTTCAGCTGCTCCCGTTAAGGGTTGCCACAGCAGATCATCTTTTTCCATATTACTCTCACTGCACCACTTGGAGTATTTATATCACTGTATCTAAGTGGGGAATCACAGCAGCAGCTGATCGGAAAGGGAAATATCTGTATACAGCATGAAGCAGACGCTGCCTGAGCCATGGCAAAACGCTTTAGGGACTTCCCAGAACGGACTTTGCGGTTTAGAAAATGTTTCATCCCAAGAACTATAAATGCACTCAATCAGTCCATCAAGTGCTCCTTGTAGAACTGTTTACTTATAAGTACAATTACCTCACTGTAAACTTGCACTACAGTTATAATATTGCACAACCTGCGCCACTTTATAAAGCGCGTATTTACATATGATGACGGTATTCATTTTTAAGATGAAATGCAGCAAAATATGTTGATTATATTATACAGATAAAACTTTAACTTCATTTAAATAATCTGTATTGTTAATAATTAAACATGTGAGGACACGGTGCCGCAGCGCTAGCTAGTTCAGGGATTGTTCCTGCATTGCGTTGTATTCTTGCGCTGACGCGACACTGGAAAGATAGACGGATAGAATAATTAAACATGTACTACGAAGATATTTCAATGTTCCTTAAAAGTTTTGAAGAATCGGCGTTCTAAGCTTACAAATGGCTTCACGTCTATTACATAGCTGATTGTGTGGCGATTGGGTATTTGGAGAAAGAAAAGTAAGGACAGGAATTGGAGGTTAGTACGTTTGAAAGAGACGGGAGTGCTGTGATAAATTATGTCATTGAAGGTCGCGCATGGCGCAGCAAGCCTCTTGCGTGAGATATGAACAAGCACTGCGCCACCGTGTTCCCATGTTTAATAACATGCTTTCATTCCTATCATCATGAAAAAGATATCACGTATACATTTCAGTATTTTAATTATTCAGAGAGCTGTAATATCACGAATGTAATGGAATATGTGTCCTGTTGGAGAAAGAGAAAGCCCGTTTAAGAAGCAGGTAGTGATTCACACACACAGAGCACAAAGAAGATCAAATACAGAACAAAGCATTTAACATCCTACTTTAGTTACAATGGGATTTGAGAAACTAGTAAATTAAATGATTTTAAGATGAAGTTTATGATGTTCTATTTTAATGGCAAAATATACTACGTGATTAAAGTGGAAATTTCGAGATTAAAGTTGACATTTTGTGCTTTTTTCACACTGTGTGCCTATTTTTTTGTCTGTACCCTAATAAGCTTTCATATGACACTCAGACGGTGGGCTACGACTTGCCTTTTCACAGCGACTTTGATATGTGATTTCTTTTTTATTTCGGGCACTGTGCGACTTTGTGAACTTGAGCTTTCGAGTTTCTCCGACACTCTGTCACTCGATCAACTTCCTTTTGTTGATTATACCACTGTTTAAACCAACAAATAGTACGTTTTTCCTTTGCCTCCACTTGGTATTCGCTGAAATTCTTATATTTTCCCCCATGCTTTTCCCATTGTCTTTTCTCAGAAGGCTATTTATATTGATTTGCATATTCAAAGAGGCGTAATTCTGGGAGGAGTTGGGGCGAGACAGAAGGCGCATGCACGTGCGTTACTTTCACGCTGATCGGGATTTATGTAGTGGAAGAAAGTGAAAGTTTCCGTACGTACAGATTCCTGCATCTGGATTTTTCTGTGCGTATGCACATTCCCGCTTTTGTGCTTACGCCATGTTATAGTGTGAGTTCTACGCACGGCGTTATACATGAGGCCCCTGGTGCTTCCTGTTTTGCTATATGGCTACAAGACATGGACGCTATCCAGTGACCAGAGACGAAAACTGGTCTCCTTTGGTGCTGTGTCTTTTCAAAGAATCCTTGGGTACCACTAGTTTGACTTTGTGTCAAATGAGCAGTTGCTCATGGTGTCCCGAATGAGGCACATAACCTACACTGTGAAAGAGCATCAGTTATGGCAGTAAGGCCATGTGGTGCAATTCCCAGAGGGTGAACTGACTTGCAGGATCATCAGGCCAAGGGGATGCCCAAGCAACTAACACCTGGCTGCAGCAGATCGATGGTCATTTCTGGAGGGTGGGACAGGACCGCGTGTCTGCTTGGGGGTTGCCAATTAGGATCTCATGCTGTTTCGTCATGTGGTGGGTGCGGCTATGTGCTGTACAGGTGCATGCTCCCCAACCTGACCTGTCCCGACCTGTTCAACTCATAATTAAGACCACACATGTGATTTAATTATAACTCACAGAGTTGAAATTTAAAATTTAAATATTACTCCATTAAATGAAGTTATTTCTGATGACTACTTAATTATATTTGTTTTAATCTGTGAATGTATTGGTAAGGGCAGAACCAAATCAAAGACAGTGCAACATCTAGATTGTAACTCTTCTTCAAAGTGTATAGATATTTTGAGTAAGTTAAGCGTAATTGTACAAAACAATTTAGATCAGCTAACATCAACTTATAATATGACCTTGGATCCCTTTAAAACAAAAGTGATCAAAGACCCTGGTTTAATGAGAGCACTCAAACCCTTAAATTAGTGTGTCGAAAACTGCAGCATGGATAAAGAACAAGAAAGCTGCAGGTCTACCAAATTACATGAACAGAGAGTGTTAAAAAATATAAAAAAGCTATATTTAAAGCCCACTCAGACTACTATTCTAAAATAGTAGATAACAATAATAATAATCCTTGTGTACTGTTTAGAACAGTGGCTAATTTAACAAATGGAAATTCAGAGCTACAGGGCAAAATACCAACAGACATTAGCAGACATTAACAGGCTTTATGAACTTCTTAAATGAGAAAACCAAAAATACAAGATCCCAGATCTCAGCATCTCAGTGCAAACCTAATGCTAGCTTGGCAAAGCCTGTCTTGCCTTGCATTCAGTACTTCAGAAATTTTAATCTTGTAACAGAACAAGAGGGTGGACGTTCTTGCAGCACCTATTCTTAGCATTATCAATAGCTCATTACTGTATGGGATAGTACCTGATGTACTAAAATTGTCAGTTATCAAACTATTTCATAAAAACTAAGACCTAGACCCACACTTACTTAATAATTAAAGAACCGTTATAAATTTACCATTTCTCTATAAAATACTTGAAAAAGTAGTCGCCAATCGGCTTCCATCTCACCTTACACATTACAATTTATTAGAGAAATTCCAGTCTGGCTTCCACACCAGTCATAATATATAAATGGCACTAACATGTGCTGTAAATGACATTCCAATATCCTCTGATGAAGGAAATTCCACTGTAATTATATTGTTAGATTTTAAGCACAACGTTTGACACCACTGACCATTCTATTTTTCTACACAGTCTGTAAACTGAATACACACACATAACTCCAATTCTTAAATCCTTACCCTGGCTCCTGGTTAAATTTAGGGCAGATTTCAAAACCCACATTTTAACGCATAAAGCCTTAAATGGCAAAGTTCCTGTTTACTTATCTGAACTTATCATTACTTACAAACAAGCATGCACATTAAGATCTCAAGATGCTGGTCTGTTTATGATTCATTTGATCATTTTTTTTTTCGTAAAAGGTTTTTTTGGGAGTTTTTTGTTGTCCTCTTACAGAGTCGAGCCTTTGGTTAGCTGTCAAAAAACAGGGCCTGTTAAAGGTTATTGCAGCAATCCATGTGTGATTTTGGGCTATACAAGAAATAAATTTATTGTTGTTGTTCTGTGAGTTCCAATGCATGTGAGCATAATATTTTGTGTCGGTGTTAAACCCAGCATCTTGCAGTACCTATACAAAGTATCAGTTTTCACATTTTATTGTTATGCAATATTGAATCACAGTGGATTTCATTTTTTTTAACTGATCAAAAGAAAAAGACTCTTTAATGTCAACAGATCAGTGTTCTAAATTAATTACAAATATAAAACATAAAATAAGCAACCAGATAAGTATTCACATCTTTAATATAGCACACCTAAATTATCACTGGTGCAGCCAACTGTTTTTAGAAGTCGCATGCTTAGTTAAAAGAAGAACACCTGTCAGTATTCAAGGGATTTCATTGAATTGTACAAGAAATGCAATGTCCAAAAGGTCCAACTTGGAGAGAAGAATCAGTATGGTGGCCTAACCTACACAATGAAAAAAGGGGTGAAAGCATATGTCAGGAGATTTAGACAATAAAATATCCAAGTCACTGAATATCTTTTGAAGTCCAGTTAAATCAATCATTAGGAAATAAAAAAGTATGGCAAAGTTGTAAATCTCCATAGAGTAGGCAGTCCACAAAAACAGAGTGGTCATTCAAGAAGACTAGGGAGAGAGGCCACCAAGAGACCTATGAAACTGTGAATGGGTGTCATTAGAGAAACTGTGCATGCAAAAAATGTTGCCCGGGTGCTACAGTTGTCACAGCTTTATAAGAGAGTGGCAATTTGATAGCTACTGTTTAAAAAACACACATAGCATACATATATCAACTAGAGTTTGCTAGAAGACACATAGAAGACTGAAGTCAGCTGGAAAAATGTTCTATAGTCTGATGAGACCAGAATTGATTTTATTGGCTATGAGACTAAACACCATTTTTGGCATTGGCTAAATGATGCACATTATCATAAATATGTCATCCCCACTGTGCAGCATGGTGATGGCAGCAGAATTATGCTGTGAGGATAACCCTCTGGAGTAGGCCCCAGAAGATTTGTGAGGGTAGAGGGTGAAATAAATGCAGCAAGACATTTGGAAATCCTGGAAGAAAACCTAATGGAGTCTGCAAGAAACCTGCACCTTGGTAGATTTGTTTTAAAGCAAGACAACAACCACAAGCAAAGAGCAAAAGCTACAGAAATATCTTAAAAACAACAATGTTAATGTCCTGCAGTAGCTGAGTCAGAGTCCAGGTCAGGTCTCATTCCAACTAAGAATTTGTGGCTGGATTTAAATTCACTCATGATCATACAAATTGACAGGGCCTCAGCAGCTTTGCAAAGAAGAATGAGGAAAATTGCAGTGCCCAGATCTTTAAAACTGATAAGAGATCTGTGTACACATATTGTACACCTCCCAGTTTGTCTCAAAAATTAGTTCATGTGTTTCCTGCCAAGCCAGAACATTTACAAATGTTTGCATATCCACTGAAATATGACATATTTAAACTATTTTTGTATAGCAATTATCACTTCTAGTATCAGATTTAAAGTAAGAAAAATAAAATCCATCTGTTTTGTCACTTCAAGAACAGTTATATTGCTCACATATGCATTCAGCTTTTGGAAGTTCAGCATATGAAAATTGAACTTATTTAAACATTCCATTAGTGGAATTCTCTTTCTGATCATCTTGAAACATGCAAAAAACCTGAGAGCAACACTATCATTGCAGGAAGTTCTTCACTGAAAATATTCAGACATTCTTCCATCCATTTTCTAAATCACTAAATCAGTTCAGGCTCCAGAGTCACAGGGTCTTGTCCCATCAGTACTGGATGCAAGGCAGGAACCATCTCTAGATGGGCCAGGAGTCTTCTGCAGGGCACACTGATGCACACATCCTCACTTACTTATATGGTGCCAACTCAGGACTCTAGGTCAATAAGACACATTCAAATGTATTAGATTTTTAAAATAAGGTTTATCCTGCATTTGCAACAAGATAAATGAACTAACTTGAAATAATGAGTTAGTTCGGATGTGTGCACACAACATGCCGCCTTGAGTCTGTTGCTGACAAGAGTCTGTATCAGAACAAGTGCACATATGAATTGAATATGTTTATTAGATAAAATCTTTAGGGTTTACTACTATTTATAAGAAATTCAGATAAGACTATTGGAAACCTTTTTTTTAATAGGAATTATTTTAAATTTTCTGCACCTAAACAAATTGTTATGTTACTGCAATACATTTTCTAAATCATTCTAGACTAAAATACTTTGAAAACAACTTGATGATGAACAATAGCAACTGAACATGGGAGGAAAAAGTGAACAAATAAAGCATGAGACAATGATGAGAGAATGAGATCAGATACTATTGGCTTAAAGGAAGAAAAAAAAATAGGCCGGTGAAGTAATGAAATTAATTTGTGGAAAGTTCACAAAAACATTGGAAGCAAATGTTCAATAGAATATGGGGTGTAGGCTTCACTGAAATGGCAGACAACAGATTTATGTATGAAGGGCTTTACATTTGTGAGTGAGATCATACACAGCAAGGTAAACGTTAAAGGAGTAATTATTGTTTGTATGCTGGGTAGTACTTTTTATCCTTTGGAAGAGCTGTCATTCTTCATAGATTAAAAATATTCACGTGTACAAAATGTTTTGTGTTTTTTTCTCACATATTAAGTAAGCTGGTAAGTCTAAACTAGCAGCATAGGAGTGGCCAGTGCTGGTGTATGCGTAACGGTGGTCAGCAGTGGACTAGTCTTTTGCACAGGATTGGTTCCCTCCTTATGCTGGTTACTGCCAAGTTAGATTTTGAATCCCTATAGTCCCTGTTTTGATGTGAAATTTTGCATACAAGTTGATAAATATTTTTTATGTCTTTATTTGCAACTTAGACAAAGCAATGTAATATTAGTGTTACATTATTGATAAGAACAGCAGTGGCTTGATGTTTTAACAACCCCTTCTCCCCTTTTATGACTGAATCTCTTTGTAATTTTATGACAGGGTTGAGGGAAGTGCCTCAAACAAGTTTGGCTAATATTTCTCTGCTGGAGTCTCTCAGTCAACCCTCACAGGAAAGCCAGGCTGCCTAACTGCCAAGCTTTACCTTAACACACGGCTTGGAGGGCAGGTGTCAAGGTATTCAGTTCCCCCATTGGTCTGAAGTATGGCTGTTTGGAACTGGCTTGTATCAGAAGCCTTTAACTACTGTGACGCCCTATTGGCTGTAGGGGTTGGACAGAAAACCTATAAATTTGCTTGCTTTACCTCACCCCCTCTCTCTTACCAAACTGATGAAAGACCATCTCACACCATGACCTGAAAAGGACAACACAATGAAGAGCACAGCTCGGTAGCCATATTGAGACAGGCATGTGGCCTGTTCTGAAGAAAGCTAACCACAAATGATGCCTTAACTAGAGACATTTCAAGTAACTAACAAGTCTGCGTGCTGCCTGAAACTACACATCACCATTTATCAGGTTGTATGGTTGCCAATATTCAAATGTACTTTGCATATTGTTATTATTTATGAATATTATCAATAATACATTGTTTAAATTGTAACTTAACTCCTGCTTGTCTTTTACTACACCTAATTGCCTGAGGTTATAAATGTAGAAGGGAAGGTGGGGAGAAGTTATATGGTATAGTACCTTAGAAACAGTGGTGAGTCTGTGAGATTTGAGGCATTCTCACAAAGGCTACATATTCCATCCATCCATCCATTTTCCAACCTGCTGAATCCGAACACAGGGTCACAGGGGTCTGCTGGAGCCAATCCCAGCCAACACAGGGTGCAAGGCAGGAAACAAACCCTGGGCAGGGTTAATATATACAGATATAAATACTCCGGGCGGTGCAGTGAGAGTAATATGGAAAAAGATGATCCGCTGTGGCAACCCTTAACGGGAGCAGCTGAAAGAAGAAGAAGATGCAGTGAGTGTAACAACGCTAAAGCAGTTATGGTATTTGGAATACTATGGCTATTCCCTGGACCATTATATTGCTACAGGTTAATTACAATCAGATGCATTACACTAATAAACAATATGCAATTAATTTCAGTGTATTTATAAAGCTGCGTCAGGAATGTGGGTCTAAGAAAGAAAGGGTAACCACACAGGAACAGTAGCACTGCTTTGACGCTGGGTGCCGCCAGTCTGCAAAACCGAGTGGAGAAATTGCGTACGCCAGGGTATGAGGTACCGTGGAAATGTGCGTGGCTTTACGCCAAGTTTAGGCTTTATACATCGCGATTTGAGCGTGGAAACGTTCGTACGCAACATTTCTGTGCGTACACACCGCTTATACATGAGGCCCCTGATGATGTGTCCCATAGGATGTATCTCAGAATCATAGCATTTTATGGTTTTACATTATGGAATTGTATTTTCATTACTGATAAAACATGAAATAGCACTGTAGGAAAAAATTCAATGATTCAGAGACATTAATTTAATTAGAATTTCAGTGCACCTACTCTTGTATAACCACTGTATTCAATTTGCAGTTCACCATGTCCAGGAACATGACCTTTATATCATTTTGCTGCTCCTTGGATACAACATATTGTAACAATGAAATGTTGTATGGTTTTAATCCATTTTCAACAGTAATATACAAATGTCTTTGGAAACAAATGAGTCAGAGGTAGGGCAGGGCTGTGTGTCAGTCTAATTAACAACTCTTTGAGTTTTGGAACACAGGCATCCACATGTGCTGCACCACTCCTAAACTAATGAATGTTTCAGTTGCAAAAAAAGTCAATGGATCTTGTGAGACCTTCAAAGGCACATTCCAAAAAAGTTTTTTGTGGCTGATATCCACAAAGAATGTGTTATGCTATTATTATCTGTTTTGTTTTAAAAGTATTCACAACTTTACTAGAAAACTATGTAACTTTTTGTCATTACAATGCAATGGATATGACTACTGCCTCACAGATACAGCATCCAGGGTTCAAGTTACATGCCTAGTGGTTGCATATTCTCCTCGTGCATGTGTATATGTGTGTGGGTGTGGGTGCGTCTGTGTGTGTTTACTCACAAAGACATGCATGTTTCTGCTTCCTGTGTAGATATGAATGTGAGCTGATGCTGCGAAGGACTGAAGCCCCATCCATGGTGAGTTACTATCGTGTATCAGATGCTGTTGGTGTAGGGCTTCAGACCCCCAGTCAATGTGAACTAGATTACTAGGTACATTAGGCTACAGTTTGTTATGATATTTCATGACATTGTGACTGTGAGTTGGAGATTATTCTGGGTAGCAGCTGGTGCAAGGCTTAGACCTAATGCAACTGCCGAAGGAACATGGATGCACACACTGCCACTCATACATACTAAGTTATAGTAGACACTCTGGTTATATTTCAATGAATAGATTTAGAGTGTTGGAGAAACTAAAAACAGGGATTGAACAAGGTTAAGGACTCTGAAACTGTAAGATGCATAATTATGAAAATATCTGAATACATACAAATTGATCATCCATGGAAAAAGTGTGTAGGCACAACAAAAATGTAAATTTTAGTCATTATTGGATACTTTGAAAATATCTTGCATAAACATTAATAAAAAACGCATCCCACTTCAATAAATTTTTTTTCCTGTTTGATTAGTATTGGAGGGCGGCACGGTGGCGCAGTGGGTAGCACTGCTGCCTCGCAGTTGGGAGACCTGGGGACCTGGGTTCGCTTCACGTGTCCTCCCTGCATGGAGTTTGCATGTTCTCCCCGTGTCCGCGTGGGTTTCCTCCGGGCGCTCCGGTTTCCTCCCACAGTCCAAAGACATGCTGGTTAGGTCGATTGGCGATTCCAAATTGTCCCTAGTGTATGCTTGGTGTGTGTGTGGGTGTGTTTGTGTGTGTCTTGCGGTGGGTTGGCACCCTGCCCGGGATTGGTTTCTGCCTTGTGCCCTGTGTTGGCTGGGATTGGCTCCAGCAGACCCCCGTGACCCTGTGTTCGGATTCAGCGGGTTGGAAAATGGATGGATAGATAGTATTGGATCTTTCTACATGAGGCAATACAATATTGAAATTTCTTAACACTAAGTAAAAATTTGAGTCAATGAATTCTTAATGTATATAGAGGGATTCAGAAAAAGGGTTTAATACATTAAAACATGTTCTATTCAGTAACTGTGTATCCTATGGAAATGTAGTTTGCACCAAACTGTAGCATTAGCTTAATTTGTTTTTCCAGATATTGGTGATTGAGGAAATGAAGGGATGTCTCATGACCAGTATGTCAACCATCAATGGTAATATGTAATCATTACACTAACTGTGTAGGACAGGCATGTCAAACTCACGACCATTGGTGGGCTGCATCGACTGCCATACGTGCGTCAGCGGGCCGCACTGTAACAAATACTATTATACAAAGTTACTGTAGCTTTCTTTCCAATACTGAAAAGTTTAAAGAAAAGCAATTTATTTCCATACAATCTCCGTACAACAGCGTTCAATTAGAGTCTTAGTCTCTTAGCTAGGTCCTTATATTACTATATTATATTCATTATATTATATTCATTGCTTATATAGGAGTCTTACAGTGGCATCTCTTGTTACAACAACAACAACAACATTTATTTATATAGCATATTTTCATACAAAAAGTAGCTCAAAGTGCTTTACATAATGAAGAAAAGAAGAATAAAAGACAAATAAGAAATTAAAATAAGACAACCTTAGTTAACATAAAAAGGAGTAAGGTCCGATGGCCAGGGTGGACAGAAAAAACAAAAAAAAAACTCCAGAAGGCTGGAGAAAAAAATAAAATCTGTAGGGGTTCCAGGCCACGAGACCGCCCAGTCCCCTTTGGGCATTCTACCTAACATAAATGAAATAGTCCTCTTTGTAGTTAGGGTTCTCACGGAGTCACTTGATGCAGATGGTTATACAGACTTCTGGCTTTTAATCCATCCATCATTGTTGAAACATCATGGTGCTTTGGGTAGATGGTGGTGGCACAAGCCACCACCAATAGGACACCGGAAAAGGAAACAGAAGAGAGAGTAGGGGTTAGTACAAATTTTGAATGAATAGTTATTATAATGAATTGGATATACAGAGTGTCAGGATTAAATTACAGTGAAGTTATGAGAAGGCCATGTTAAAGTAATGTGTTTTCAGTAGTTTTTTAAAGTGCTCCACTGTATTAGCCTGGCGAATTCCTACTGGCAGGCTATTCCAGATTTTAGGTGCATAACAGCAGAAGGCCACCTCACCACTTCTTTTAAGTTTTGCTCTTGGAATTCTAAGGAGACACTCAGTTGAGGATCTGAGGTTGCGATTTGGAATATAAGGTGTCAGACATTCCGATATATAAGACTGGGCGAGATTATTTAAAGCTTTATAAACCATAAGCAGAATTTTAAAGTCAATTCTGAATGACACAGGTAACCAGTGTAGTGACATCAAAACTGGAGAAATGTGTTCGGATTTTCTTTTCCTGGTAAGGATTCTAGCAGCTGCATTCTGCACTAATTGCAAACGATTGATGTCTTTTTTGGGTAGTCCTGAGAGGAGTGCATTACAGTAATCTAGCCGACTAAAGACAAACGCATGAACTAATTTCTAAGCATCTTTCGATGATATAAGAGGTCTAACTTTTGCTATGTTCCTTAGGTGAAAAAATGCTGTCCTAGTGATCTTATTAATATGCGATTTAAAATTCAGATTACAATCAACGGTTACCCCTAAGCTTTTTACCTCCGATTTGACTTTTAATCCTAATGCATCCAGTTTATTTCTAATAGCCTCATTGTATCCATTATTGCCAATCACTAAGATTTCGGTTTTTTCTTTATTTAATTTGAGAAAGTTACTATTCATCCATTCTGAGATACAGGTTAGACATTGTGTTAGCGAATCAAGAGATTTGGGGTCATCAGGTGCTATTGATAAATACAGCTGTGTGTCATCAGCATAGCTGTGGTAGCTCATGTTATGTCCCGAGATAATCTGACCTAATGGAAGCATGTAGATTGAGAAGAGCAGCGGACCCAGGATAGAGCCTTGTGGAACACCATATAGAATATCATGTGTCTTTGAGTTATAATTACCACAACTAACAAAGAATTTTCTCCCTGCCAGGTAGGATTCAAACCAATTTAAGACACTGCCAGAGAGGCCCACCCATTGACTAAGGCAATTCTTAAGAATATTATGATCAATGGTGTCAAATGCGGCACTCAGATCTAAGAGGATGAGAACAGATAAATGGCCTCTGTCTGCATTTATCCGCAAGTCATTTACTACTTTAACGAGTGCAGTTTCTGTGCTGTGATTTGTTCTAAAACCTGACTGAAATTTATCAAGAATAGCATGTTTATTGAGGTGCTCATTTAACTGCATAATGACTGCCTTCTCTAGAATTTTACTTAAGAAAGGCAGGTTAGAGATGGGTCTATAATTTTCAAGAGCAGAGGGGTCGAGATTATTTTTCTTAAGTAGGGGTTTAACTACCGCAGTCTTAAGACAGTCTGGGAAGACCCCCGTATCTAATGACGAATTTACTATGTCAAGAACATTATCACTAAGCACACCCGATACTTCTTTGAAAAAATTTGTTGGTATTGGGTCAAGGGCACAGGTGGATGGTTTCATTTGAGAAATTATTTTATGTAAATCAGGTAAATCTATCCTAGTGAAAGACTCTAATTTATTTATTATGGAGTACTGGGGTTTCGGAGGATCCTTAGTGTTGGGGAGATATACTATGTTATTTCTAATATCATTAATTTTTTGATTGAAAAATACAGCGATAGCCTCACAGGTTTTACTGGAAGTACATAGGAGGCATTCCTTTGAGTTACCTGGGTTTAATAGATGATCAATTGTCGAAAATAAGACTCTGGGATTATTAGCATTGTTATTTATAATCTTAGAGAAATAGCAGCGCCTCTCAAGACGGACTGTGTTATTGTATTCTGTTATTTTAACTTTTAATATCTCATAGTCAATAGTTAGTTTAGTCTTCCTCCATTTACGCTCAGCTCTACGGCATGTTCTCTTTAAATCAGACACTCTTTGGGTCTTCCAAGGTATAACAATGCTAGAAGATTTTTTAACTGTCTTTTCAGGTGCAACTATGTCAACAGCAGCCCTCACTTTAGTATTAAATCTTTCCACCTTACTATTTACATTCTCCTCGCTATTATAGTTGGCACTATAAACGGACTGATTGGTTAGAATGTTTGTAAGTTTTAAAGTTGCTGATGAGTCAAAGAAGCGTTTTTTAACAATATGCTTCTCATGAGTGTTTTCTATCATTATTTCTATATTAAAAAGTAGAAGAAAATGGTCTGAAAGACCCGTATCAATGACCTGCTTTATATCAACTTTTAGTCCTTTAGTAATTACTAAGTCTAACGTATGACCTGCTTTATGTGTAGGCTGATTAACGAGATGTCTCAAATCAAAAGAGTCCAGGAGGTTCATAAATTCTTTTACTTTTTGGTCACATTGATTATCTACATAAAAATTAAAGTCGCCGACTATTAAGAGTGCGTCATAGTTCGTAATTAAGATTGACATCAAGTCAGAGAATTCCTCAAAGAAAGACGTGTTGAATTTAGGAGGTCTATACACGGATAATACTAGAACGTGAGAAACTCCATGAATAACAATGGCGAGATACTCAAAAGACTTGAACGTACCAAAACTGATATTTTTACATTTTAACCTGCTAGAGTAAATGTTTGCTAATCCGCCACCTCTCTTTCCTTGGCGATCAGCACGAGTAAAACTGTAATCCGGAGGCGCAGATTCGATTAAAACAGCTGCGCCATCTGAGCTAAGCCACGTTTCACTTAGTGCAATAAAATCTATTTTTTTATCACTAATAATGTCGTTGATAAAAAACGTCTTGTTAGTTAAAGCTCTAATATTTAATAGTGCCATATTCAATGTTTCGGAGGAGCAGAGATGAATACTATGTGCGTTATTGATATAGGGAACAGGAATTAAGTTATTTTTATTAGCGCCGCTCTGTGTGTATTTTTTGTTTAATCTATGATCTGTTTTTACAGTTTTAATACATTGTTCATCTAAAGTAGTAACTTTAATTAAATTATTAGTGTTTATGCCGTATTGCCTAGATTTTCTATGTGCATTAAGATTGGTTATTACAGTATTTATGTTGCGCACTTTTATGGAAGATTTTTTTAAACAATTATCATGACCAAACACAGGAGTGGCATTTCGGAAGTGGTTAAAAGCAGAGATAGATAGTCAAGATAAACGAATTACCTTTGATATGTTTTCGGAGAGGACCCGGGCGCCGAAGCTGTTCGGATGCAGGCCATCTCGCTTGAAGAAACGCGGTCTTTCCCAAAAGAGGTCCCAGTTGTTAATGAACCCGATGTCTTGATTCTTGCAGAAGCCCTGCAGCCAGTTGTTTAAACCAAGCAGACGACTGTAATACTCGTTTGATCGTCTGACGAGAGGGAGTGGACCCGAGATGAATATCTTTGCCGATGGGGTCCTCTCCTTTGTGTCTTTAATTAATGCAGTGAAGTCTGCCTTGAGGATCTCCGACTGTCGGTGCCTTATGTCGTTTACGCCAGCATGTATAACAATGGCTCCAACTGCCCTGTTCTTGTAAATCGCCGGTGCACGTCTCGTCACATCTCGGACACGAGCACCGGGAAAACAAGAAACAAAAGATTTTCTATTAGGTCAAGTGATATTGAGGTTCCTAACAATAGAATCACCTACCACAATTACATCACCAGGAGCTGAAGGCGAACTGGGGACGCTTAGAGGGTCAAACCGGTTCTGGGTTACGATGCTTGCCTGTGCCGATGGAGGTGTTCTGGCCTTGAACCCCCGCCTGCATAGCTGAAATACACCGAGGTCATCATCGGTGTCGCTCCTACGAGGCGCGGGGGTGAAGGTGACTTGCGCGGCACAACGCGGGGTTGATGTTACGCCGATTACAGATGGCGAGGACGGTTTATCCAACAGCCGAGCCTTCAGATCTCTGAGGTATCTTCGTCTGGACAGAAGATTCTGAATCTGTTCATCGAGTGCCTGGAGTTCCTCGACTACAGTTGCAATGCGATTCACCTCACTGTCGGCCATTGTCCGCTTCTGCTTTTGCTTCCGCTTCCGCTTCGTGCCCTAGGAAAAATGAGAGAGAGAGAGAGAAGGTGAGTCAGGTGAGAAGAGTGTCAGGAGTTAGTAACCAGTTCATCAATATCAGGGTTGAAATCTTGTGCAGTTGCAACTTTTATGATGGATGAAAGGTGCTCGATGGTAAGTCTTGAGCGATGTGGGGTTTTGGTAGCTTTCATTAACGAAAACAATTGCTCATAAAGGTAAGTGCTAACGCACATAGGCAATACTCTCGATGCCAACTTAAGGATCTACACATACGAGAATGGCAGGTAGGCATACAAGCCTGGCACACCAACTTCGTTGTATTTTGCCTTCAGAATAGAATCTGACTGCAGTTCAATCAATTCCATTTGGATATTCTCAGGCGCATTCTCAACGTTGTAAGAGTATGGTGACATAAACAGCGGAAAGTCCTGTTCGTGTGAACTGAAATCACGAAAACGCTCACTGAATTCATTGCTCAGTAATTCAAGTTGGAAAACAAATCCTCCAAAAATCTAATTTTACTTTACTAAGTTTACTTCAAAGTTTATATTGTAAAATAAGCCGATATGCAAAAAGCCCCCTGACCTACACTAATTTTACAAACTCAAAATCACAAAAATTTGTTAATAAACAACTCACCAACTTCTCGCGTCCACTTCAGATCCTCAGCTGTAGTCTGCACTAACTGTTCATTACAATACTAGCACAAAATTACATATAACTAGAGCAAAAAAACATGAAAATATGCGAGCTATTACTACATGTGATGGTCAGTTCTGCCCAGTGGCCAGTCTCAGCAGCCCAGCCAGTAGCGGCTCTAGGCTCGTGGCGGCCCTGGGCAGAGAAAGAATCGGTGGACCTTCGTCTGTCCATTGTGGACACTGCATAGCCGCCTTGTGCTCATGACACGCTTCTATATGCGCGTGTCCGTAACTTGAAATCCAAGTGGCGGCCCATGATATTCTCATTACGGCAGAACGTTATAATACTACATTTAGCTTACTGCTCTGACTCTACCGATATTAGTAAATACAGCGTACTAATTAACAAGAAACACAATGTTTTTCAGTCACATTGCCGTCAGCTGTGTCATTATTTTCTCTTTCTGTTTTATATTCAATATATATTGGTGTGGCGGCCCTGTGCAGGTGCACAGTTTGCACATGTCTAAGGCCGCCCCTGCTGCCAGGCTGCTGCAGCCTAACACTTCAGTTGCGATGTCGCGGCTCATTAACTTTGGACAAGGCTCGTTGCTATACTAGCAGATGACGTTTCCGGTACCATAATGCCATGGGAAAACGCGCTTTTGTCAGAAGGCAGAAGTAAGAAAAGTCAATAACTAACACAGAAGATGCAGAATGATTCAATCACAAATGATAGTAATCATTTTGTACAAGTTTAGTGCTAACTAGGATCTGTCATGTGGGCCGCACAGTTTTCTGTTGCGGGCCGCATGCAGCCCGGGGGCTGCGTGTTTGACATGCCTGGTGTAGGACATTAAAACTAGACAAATACAATCCTGTATGCAGGCTGATTATTACACTGTCACAGTTAACCTCATTTCATTGGAATTAAAAGCCCAAACTCAGGTGACACCACTTATTACATTCCAGGGCTCCCAGCTTCAATTGACTTGCCATCTGCATTATCCCATGCATGATTACTAAATGCACCGAACTTGATCAGAGCCGGCCTTAGGGTGAAGCGAATGAAGCGACCGCTTTGGGCCCACAGCTGGAGGGGGCCCACTGCGCCCAAGGTTTTTTTTTCCTGTGATGCGACACTGCTGTGGACGGCCCAATGGAGCAACAGACTCCTTCACTCCAACCTCTATTACTATTTTTTTTATATATATAATTCAAGGCAACATATTCCATCACTTAATTATTCCACGTGGACATCTCCACTCGGCACTCCAATCTTCATTACGCTTCACTCAGGCCCGTGCGCCTGTTGCCGCCTCCATGGCTCATCTGTGCCTCTGTCCTCAGTAGGCGGCCACTTACGCTTCAGTCAGGGCCACTCCGCCGCACCGCATTCTCGACAGAGCATAAAAGGGGCCCTTCTCTTTGTAAAGCCATCACTTTCCTTCATATCAATATATTTCCATTTTGTTAGAAAGAACGTCTTGTAGATAGTAGTTAGGCCTTGCCGAATTTCCACAGTTTGAAATTATATATTATTATATATTATTATAGTTTGAAATATCTGCTGGTAAGTTATTTTATACGGAAATCTGAATATCTCGAAAGTATGAAAACAAGCTTTGAAACCGAATAAAAATGTAAAAACAAAATAATGTGGATCTTATCTTCATAAAATAAAAAAAATATATAAAAAAATATAAAAAGCAAAAAAAAAAGTGCTTGGCCTAGCTATTTACCTCCACGTGCTGCCTGGTGGAAACAGCAAAAGCTGGCTAAAATGTAGCTTTATCTGTTAATGTATCGTCACTAAAGACATTTATGCGGGCCCACTCCAAACTCCATCACTCATATCCTTCACTCAAGGTCTTGTACGACAGTCTGCACTGACAGCCTGCAAATTTGGCTCCTGTCAGTGTGTTACGGTTACGGTTGTCAGTGTCAAACGGAAATCGTCAAAAAGTGATGGTTGTAGATGCCGGTAAAACGCATTTCTGCAGCTCAGAATGCAGGAAATCGCTTGGCAGCCGGAGCTCTGCCCCGGACCCCCTAGCTGCAGGGGTCAGGTCCCTTACGGGGCCCTCGGTATCAGTTTGCTTCGGGCCCGAAATTGTCTAGGGACGGCTCTGACTTGACAGAAGCTTTTCATTAGTTCAACTGTCCACTTTGGGCCTGATAGCTTGACAACAATAGAAATCAGTTGAAAAAGCACATGGTTCTCGATGGGAATGTTAAGGGTTTTGAACAGAATTTTCAGCTAGCTATGTCTACAGGAGTAAGAATTTTTATTCATTTCACAGAGCAAGTACATATCAGAAAAATGACATCTTTTCTGTGTATCTGAAGATCGTGTTCCTACTTTTAAAAAATACTTGACAATAACCAGACTGTGTCCGATTTGATTTTATGTTAAACAATGAAACATGGGTAACTTCTTAAAAATAAAGCAATTTGGCACAACCTTTTTGGTAATGCACACTGTAACATCTGCTAATTAGACCTATTCAGTTATCATCTCTTCAGCCCTCTACAAATTCTTTCCTGTTTCAGTGTTCTTCATCCAAGTCATTTTAAAAGCTAATCCTTCTTTATAGCTCTTCAAACACCATTGCTGCTATATTAATGAAACTTCCATTCACTCCTACACATAATACATATCTCCATTCTTAAACCCATTCATTCCCACTTACAGAATAGTCTGGCCATTCTTTTGCCTCCAGCCAAACATGAATGGCTTATCTCTCTCTGTTTAGAAGGTCAGACATTATTGCCATTAGCCAGGTAGGTCAGGTGATCCTGCTTGTGTACCTAATGGGGCACCACATATGACAGGGTTGTGGGACAGATGGATCTAAGAAGACAATGGGTCTCCCTCCTCAAACCCTTGCAAAACTTAGAAACATCAAATAATGGTGCATTATTTGACAAAATGACAATGATTATTTGTATTCACAGAAAATTGAACAGTCTAATAACTTCATCTGAAATTACTAGGTGTGGCACATACTACATAATTTATCAATAATAATTTACATTGTGCTTAACATGCTTTACATGAAAAATTGACAAAAGTCCATTTATACTTTGCACTCAATAAAAAAAAAAATATGGTAAAATGTGATGCAGCGGGTCCGCGGCTATGAAAGAATGGTGGCTTTCTAAATAATCCATTTTGCCTTGTCAGTCTCTGTGGGTGCGACCGTGCAGGCGTGGGGAGTTGACGAGGTAATTGGGCGAGTCGCACCTGTACGTGAGGATGCAATCGTTCTCAATTGCTTAATCAGCTTCCTGAGGGATAAAAAAAAAACTGAAAGAAAGGAAAGGCTTGGAGAACGACAGCAGCATTGGGGGAAATGAAAGTGGATGAGCCAGCCAGCTGAATGAGAGAGGTCAGCGTGGTCAGGAGTCCTGTGATAGAACGAGTGATTGGCGCTCGAGGGACAGGATCACGTACACTAATTTTGTAGAAGAATGGGTTAAATCGTGGAGGAGTCCACCCTACGGATCCAAGGGACAACTGCGTGTGTGAGAAGGAAGACAGGAGGACAACCAACCCTGAGCGGTCTGGCAAACGCTGGTGGAGGCGGCCAAGACGGGGGTCGGTGGCTGAAGTATCTCCAGCTGAGCAAGCCTTGGGTGAGCTGGACAGACTGGGAAGGAGGTGTGCTGGGCTGGTGGGATCCCAATGTCTGCTACAGGATTTTAATCTCGTTTTAGCCTTTTATTAGCCGTTTGGAATTTTTACCTCTCTTAATGGATTATTTATTTAATGACTTGATGCACTGCACTTTTTATTTGAACACTGTTTGGTTTTGCCTGGTTTTGTTTTTGTTTTAAATAAAAGCACTGTTGCACTTTGCACCTTCCCCTTGCTTTTTTGGTGTTCTCATTGTCCAGCTCATCTGGTTACATTACCGACAGTGTCGGGTTCAAGAGGCACCTAAAAGAGAGCTGGGAGCATGGAGCAAGACTGGCATTGTCACATAAACCCAACAATTCCATAACCCACAAACACATAAAATGGGAAACAATGCAATCATTATTTGGCTGCTTTCCTTCCCCATCACAAAAATGACTGTCACTAGTTCGCTCAAACTGAGACTATTGTCACAAATGTGAACTGAATGATGCTCCACTGGATTTTGTGATTGTGCAGTGTCCAACACTGCAACTTGCTGATGCTCACCAGCTATACCCTAAACAGTCAGCACTGCATCCTGACATGTAAAGTGAACCTGAGAAATTTTATGGAGCTACTAAGGATTAAGCTATAGTCATCATCATTATCTCTGGTTAGCATCCTAATTCAGCAAACCAATATAGACCAATACTTATCACCAGGTCTAAATGCAATAGAAAATAGAACTAGAGAAGGCAGTTCAAAATCTTACCACTGCATCAGGGTTCAGCTTCCGAGAGTCAGTTGGTTTAATTTTCATGAGAACCTGCTACCTTTCGGCCCCTGGACCCGAGCCAAACATATCTGTTCAGATATCCATGAATGAATAGGGCCTACTGCCTTTCAACACTTCTTTTCTCCGCTTAAATAACAGAGGTAGGTTTTATGAGAATGATCAGAAGATAAGATGCAGTCAAAATGTAGCAAAAAGTCGTTAAAGGGAGATAAGCAGAAGCAACCAAACCTAAAAGAAGACCTGAAAATCAAGGTCAAAAGGTTCAGAAAAAAGGATTGTTATCGGAAGATTGAAAAAGATTTTTTAGAAAGCAAAAATGCATTTAAAGATAAGGTTTATCTGCTATTTCAGATGCAGAAGCATATAAAGGGGTACCAATTAACCCGTTATGTGTTAGCACAAGGGCCACAATTTACATAAACACACCCCCAGTAATCACAATGCTGTTTCCAACTTCTGCAAGTTGCAAAAATGGTTCAAAAATAAAAATAAAAACTAAATGATAAAACATTTTGTTAAGAGAAATAGATTCCTGGGACCAAAAAACCTCAGAAGGGAATTTAATTTGATACTAATATCAATATAAAGAGGATCAAAAAGTACATAACCTGCTATCTCATATGAGGTAACAGACATTCCAGTTAGAGTAAGTTTGCACCAGGGATCTTCTTTAAGTCCTCACCTCTTTGATCTGGTTATGGATATGCTGAGTCATGGAATAAAAGGACTTGACTGGTAAGGAGGTGCAGGACCAAGCTATATGGAGAAGGTTGATCAAGCACATCGACCCTACATAGAAGTGGGACAAGATGAAGAAGGACCAAAAAACATTAAAATCGCATTTATCACTAAAATCAATAAACAGAGGAGCAAAGAGTAATTAACCTGTTATAATAAAAGGTTGTGGCAAAGAGAATGGTGGCAAAATTGGATGCCAAAACAATTGAAAAATCCCCTCCATTTCCTCTAAGAGGTGAAGTCTTGGAGTACTTTTAGTTACAGGCCCATTCCTCAGTATGTGCTAGGAAGAACCTTTAAGGGCCTTTTCTGCCTGCTGCTATCATGCAATTCAATGCTTCCTCATGATGTCCCAGACGACCTACTCATACTCTTAAATATTATACTATTACTACCCCATAACACAATAATGCAGTTTGAAGCCATATCTGCAATATAGTAGTACTTAAAACTTCTCCAGAAAGAAACTACTAGGCATATTTAACGACTGTAGGCCATGAGCTATGAGACATTACTGAAGTATTATCTCCATTAACCTATCTAGACAAAGGCAATTGACAGGTTTTCCAATGCACATGTAATGCTTAGAGTATTGAATGCAGGCACTGTATAGTCAACATTAAAAGATGGAATTGTATGCCCTAATTTCAAATGAATGTTTAATTAATTTAGCCTGGAATTTAATTAATTTAGCCTGGAAAGGAGGAGAATAAAAGCTGTGCAGAAGTCATTTCTGAAATGGAAAAAACAAATTCTTCTGTGATAACACCGATAAACTTTCAACAATCTAGAACATGGGTGTTGACCATCTCCTTAATTAGCAATCAGTTTTTGCTGCTAATTAACTTCTTTTACCTTAGTTTTAATTAATTTGACTCAGGCCACTTTGTTGTTTCTTTTTCTGCAATTAGCAGCCAAACAATAATGAGACACAAAACAAGCCGCCACATGACCAGCTCACCTGTGCACCATCACACGATAGCTGAAAATAAAGAAATGTGAAAGTCTCAGTAAAACAGAAAATCAACAGTTTTGGAAATGTTTGCTGTGGCAGAATGAAAGCAGCAACAAGCCATGGAATTAAATTACGGGTTCAATTAACAGCAAGAATCAGCATCTCATTAAGAGACTGGTTGGAGTGAAATTGGTTGGAGTTTGAATCCCCCGTTTAGCTGGTCATCTGTTGGCTCGTTTCATGTCTCATTTCTGTCTGGCTGTCACTTAATGAAGAAAAGAATCAATTCAGGGGACTGAATCCTTAAAATCAGAGCTAAAGAAAAGAAGTTAATTAGCAGTGAAAACTGGTCACTTATTACGAAAAGGGTGAGAATGAAAACCTGCAGCCACTGCAGCCCTCCAGGCCTGGAGTTCGACACTCTTGATCTAGAAAGTGGAATGAACTCTATGAAAGACAAATTCAGAACACCAAAATAATTTTACAATGGAAATGCTTATATCTGAAATGTATTGGCAGGGCACATAACTGAAGTGAAAATGTCTGGGATTTTAGGCATACATTCGAATGCACTTATGTCTCATACTGAACCAGGAGATATTTCAGTATAAACTGTAACTAGAATGATAAAGGGCAAACTTTTGTCCCTTTCATACAGTTTACAAATGTTGCTAATACAAGTTCCTAAAAAATAGTTATATAAAACATTAAGAAAATAGGAAAAAAATGGTTTTATTATTAAGCACTATTGTGCACTTTTTAAATTGCTTCACAAGAGAATGTGACAGTTTAGCCATCAACTTATTTCAAATTATCGAATTGTTTGGAGGTATGTGGTGTCTCTTAACTATGACGGCCTCAGTGGACATTTCTTGTACTGTTTCATTCTGGAGAATCATAATAAATAAGAACTAAAATAACATTTGATGGCTAATGCACTCAACTTAGTATGCCTCACATTCCATGAATCCCTCACAAAAATACAAAAGATAGGTTTGTTTTCATGACTGTCAAAGTATTTAACAAAGGCCTTTCTGCATCTGAAGAGAAAAGAGAACCTGTCAGCTTGATGACTAGACATTGCATGCAAGTTTAAATGCGCTTCATCCTGGAGTGCAGGAACGTTAATCTTATGGAGCATAAGGATTCAAATTTTCCTTTGATTTTCTTTACCTTTATTTATTTCTCTCTTCTTTGGCAGGCTTGGATTTGTTGTAGGGACAGGTGATGGCCTCCAACCATGCAAACATCCATGTAAAAGTATTGCATTGCTATTCAGAGAGACTACTCTCATCCTTTCTTGAAACTGATAACTCTGTCTAAGCCATTATAAGCCTGGCAGGATGATTTATGTCTATGCTACTTCTACATCTTACTCACTTACTGAGGGTCCTAATTGCAGGGTCTACTTTCTGGTTTTGACAGCCTCAAAACTAAAGCAATTAGCTATTTTCTGTTAAACTGACAAGTGTAGCAATAATCGTCAAATACATTGCTGTCAGTAGTCACTTTCATTCATTAAGAAAATGAAGTCTCTTTTTCAGGTAAATAATTTCATACACGCACATTTGAATACTTTACTTAATGTGTAACAGAATAAAAAATATATTTCTTATGCTAAAAGAGAATCAGGCCTAAAAACCAGAAAACACACTTTAATGAGACAAGGAAAATGTTAAGTAAATATATGGCTATTACTCCAATCTGTAATGGCTCTCAAATATATTGGATTTAGAGTAGTTGCTGTACTGTTGAAGAGGCATTCTAGTGACTAGTTCTTCAGTTATGATTATAATTACAAGACCAGATTACATTACACTTAGTTCTTTATTTTCTTTTGTATGAATTGCTTAGATTGACACATTGATAATGACACTGGGATTGAACCAGCAACCTTGTGGCTTTAAGTTCAATGCACTAGCCATCAGATCACTCACTCACCTGTTTTTTTTTTCCTTTAATTATGAAATAACAATACACATTAAAAAAATGACATGCATAAAGCCACGTTAATGTCTTAACCCAAAGTGTCAAAATGTCACTCTTACCAAATGCAGTTAGACTTTGTTTGTGCCTCTCATTCTGATTGTTGATGAATCTTTTATGAAATATCTACATAATGTGAATATTTAAGAAGACTCTGCTCTTTCATTTTATCTTGTGTCTCTATAGAGACTCTTTCGTAAGAGTTTTTCTGTTTTCAGTATTGTTATAATTTTGACCTTCTGTATTTTTACATCTGTAGGCTTTTTAGGTTCCTAAACTCATGGTTGAATTTCCATTATGACATTTCCTGCTTCTTGAAATGCGATCACTTATTGATCTTACTGATCTCTGTCTCTGTCCATGACCATGATTCACCATTCAGAGGTCGAAAAATAAAACTTTGCTGTCAGCTGCTTTTACTGTTGTGAATTTTATTGAACCATGAGGAGTGAGAAGCGAAAGCACCATCACAGGAACAACAGAGCCATTAAAGTATTGCTAATAAAAATGTACTGCACTCTAGAAGCTATGCAAAGGCCAGTTTGTGTGACAAGGGGTTTTAAAGAGCAGTGAAGACAATTCAGTATTTCCCAGATGATCGAGAATGTGCTCAGCAGATGCCACCATTGAGCATTTCACCCTGTATATATAGAAGTGGTGTTCCAAATGGGTAAAAAAGAAAGAAAAAATAAAAAAAACTGGCAGACTGAGAAGGACAAGAAATCTCACCAAGCAGACGAGCAAACCATCCCTGGGACTAAACTAAGGTGCCTGCTAATGCTGGCTTCCAATAATTGCACTTTCAGAAGGCAAAAAATGTATCAAAGATTACCTGGGGTTAAGCACAATTTCCATAGGCCACAACATGCATGAGCATAACAAACACTGTGATGACTTCATAATGATGTGACCATTCTGAAACCTTGGAAAAATATATTTGTGACACACACAAATGGGAAAACAATGAAACATTCAGGGACTATGAGAAAATGTGGTGAACAAGTCATTTAATCCAACAGATGTCCACAGACTGCAGGAAGCCCAAAATCCATTATGGGTACCTGCTCCTTTAAGTAAAAAGGGGACATGGGCATATTTCTCCATATCTTGCTAGGGTAACTTTGGAACATCTATGACCTCTGAAATTATTAGGTTACCATAGATTTTGCCATGAGCAAGGTGGTTAGATAGATAGATAGATAGATAGATAGATAGATAGATAGATAGATAGATAGATAGATAGATAGATAGATAGATAGATAGATAGATAGATAGATAGATAGATAGATAGATAGATAGATAGATGTCACACTCTAGCATGAGCATAATGAGCATGTTGAACTTATTGCACATGCTTACAGGGTACATATGCAAGTCTTGCTGTAGGCCTGATCCCAACATTCATTGCAGTAAAGCTACTACTAATACAGAAGACAGATGGCAAGTGCTGGCAGTGTAATGTAAGTAACAAAATATAAAAAATAATCAAAACACCCAGCAAACACCAGCAGCTGTGATACTTCATATCTGGAGCTGTCAACTAGATTTCAGTCTACTTTGCTATATTATGACAAATTGCCATCTCTCTCTTTATATTATCTTCTCTCTCACCATCTTGGTTTGAGTTAGGCCTCTGTGGTATGTGATCTCAACTTCTGGGTTTTGGTTTTCATGATGCATTTCAGGTATCTCCTCTGAAAAGACAACAGGACAGGGACTGACTCATCATAGGTTTCTAGTCTACTTCTCAAGGGTTTTGTCTGTGCTCCCAAATAGTTGTGCCCAAGCAGACAGAGTGAACTATGACCTGTATTGTTCATCATGGTACCAGAGTGTGGTGATGTTTTGCATAGTCAGACATGCAAGTAAGAATGGCACTGTACTCTGTATATGCCACAATACTACTGTTACATACATATTGTAGCGCTGGCATCGAGTGCCAGAATGGATCCTTTACTATTTACACGGCACTTTAGGTGTCTCAGTATCCTTAATAGGACTGCTGCACTAGATGAAATTCTGTTTGCGACTATGCATGCTTGCAGTTTTTCAAGAATTCCCTGCAGCTGGCTATGAAGCTGTTCATTTACATGACTGGAATGCTAATATCTGGCTGATCCAAATTGTCAGTGCCGTTACATAGCCCTCACTTCAAAGTTACTGACTTTAGAGACCACTTCCAACTTCTTGAGATGGTGCACAATTCTTCAAAACATCGAGGTGGTCTCTATCAACAGGAATCTTCAGTGGTTGTTAGGTGTTGCAGCAGTGCTGTTAAACAGGTGTTAAACTTCTGTACAGTGATCTGCCAATTACAAGTGAGCATGCACACCTCCTTGTCTGGAACTGTAGATGTACCAGTCTCTTATCTGTTTTCCTTCACTGAACTAACTGCAAACACCATTCAAGATCCAGATCACACGTTTGAGTTCCCTCCTTTGCTATGCTATTAAGCATCTGCAATCAGTTTTATCACCGGCCCTGCATCACACAGCTCAATCGGTGTCAGTGGCAATGTGATCTGCCACACTTTTTCCCACCTCCATCAGCTGGAAGTGCTGCCATGTCCATGAACTCAGGCCGACAGAACTTAGCAGATGGAGAAGTGTTGGTGGAGCTTCAGAAGTAGGAGTGTCTCAGCTGTCTGATGCAGCAAGCAGAACTCTAGATCCTGGATCTCAGTTTTGAGACTCTCCAGCATGTTCTTAGAAGAGCTAAGTAGGCCCACTGTGGCCTTCCCAGAACTCAGTCAATTGTGCCATCGTGCTACCCTCCCAGAGCTCAGCATTTTCTAAATCACATGGCATGTTTCATCCTTGTCTGACTTCTTAGTGCCAGAAAGGATCCTTTGCTCTTTAAATGGTTCTGTTAGCTGGCTATCTATCTTCAGAAGGACTTTTTGCCATTGCCGCGATAGATAGAATTCTGTTTTTGACATTTTAGGCTTGCTGTTTTTATAGGCTTTTCTACCACTGCCTCTGAAAAGTTGCTCATTTGCAAGATGGAATGCCAGCTCATACTATGTACTATATATACTGATGCCTTCCCAATGGGGACATTGTCTTGAAGCGAGGTTGATCAACAGTTTTCCTTGCTGCTTTTGCCTGACTGGCTGCAAAAAATTCCCCTTCAAATCATCTTGTTCAGTAATCAATAAGGAAAATACCATCAACATCATAAGAGTTTTTCACATGATCTTTCTGGCACTGGCTTAGACCTTGAATTTATTTGGTGTATGCTTCCATTTCATCGACTGGGGGTTGGACTTTTTGTCATAGTGATATTTCCACTTTTTATCTCTAGTTATGGAACACTTCTTGAATTTCTTTCCAGTGCAACATCATTTGCATAAGATTATCTTTTGAAAATGTATGCTTCATTTCATGGATCAACATTCTGGATACCCCACATACACAGACCTTGATCATGTTTACTTTCTCAAAAATATTGTCTTCATCTGACCCATTACTAATCCAAATGGCATCTGCTATCTCAAGTGCTGTAAATCTTCAATTTATCCATTATGATTTGTTCCAAGGTGGCAACATTTTCTTCTGTTATTGAAAGGCCAGTCATTCTTCGAGGCATCCTACCAAATAGAATTCTGCAGTTTATTGGTTATGGCATATGTACAGTAAACTGGTCCTTGTACATACTGACTATGTGAAGTTTATTGTTCTCTAGTGCTATAATTTGAAAATATTTCTTTTTCTTTTTCTTTTTTTTTTTGCATCCATGTTATCTTTTTGTATGAAATATGTTACACCCTATAAAACACGTCTCAGGCTAAGATCCTGGAGAATCGTACGTTTAATTGGTAATTGAGTCCTTCCGCAAATTATTACTTCAAATGTGGTAAAGGGGTTAAGACCATATCCTAGGAGATTTCCAAAAGATTTCCAACAAAAAATTGCAAATTTCCCCTTGGGGAATAATAAAGTATCTATCTATCTATCTATCTATCTATCTATCTATCTATCTATCTATCTATCTATCTATCTATCTATCTATCTATCTATCTATCTATCTATCTATCTATCTATCTATCTATCTATCAAAACCTCTAGGTGGCAGCACAGGGTCCCCACATTGAATACACAGAACCCTGTGACCAGTACCTAGCTTTAATGACTGTTATTCAGTTCATATATCTATGTATAATATGCCACACTTAGTAGTACTTTTGTGCTAATGTAATATATTAATGGGCCTTTTTTGAACATGTTTCATAGAGTCACAGTAGTTAGGATGATAGATTTTATATAAATTATTCTTTCATCATGAAAAATTTATTTTGGCATACAAAACACCCTTAATTCTGTTAATGCTGTTCCTGAAAGAGCTTTTTAGTGCTATTATTTTATTCAATAATAATAATCATTAAAATGATGATCATTTTAATACAGTAATTTATAGTTGTAGTATAACACAAAACCTTCCCTTTAAAATGTATTTATGCCTCACAGTTTAAAAAATCTGAAATGAATGTACATTTTAAAATTTATTTTGGCAAAATCATTTTCACCCTAATGTGAAAGAATTGTTTCTATGAATTTAAAAATATCCAAAGGCACTGAGAGGAACATGCTTTCACCAGTTCCAATATAATTTATTTGGGAACTGAAACAATACATCACAATTAAAATTAGAAAAGAAAATGCATCATAAACATGCTCAGGAAAGGAATGTGAGAAACAGGAGCCCCAATTAAGACTTACCGCATAGCATACTGTCAGCATATTCTTTAGCAGATGATGTTTTTACTTTCTATTTTGAAATGTAACAAGCTTCATTTAATAAGACCAGCTCATTCTGGTCTTATTTCCTTTGTTCTTTTCTTTGAGTACCATTTGTAGTTCTTACTAAGCAAAACTATAATTATTCCTAAATTAAGAAACTTACATGACATCCATTCAGTCTAACTTACTGTAAAAAAAAAAAGTACGCTTTCACTCATCACTATTTAATTAAGCACTTGTTTGAAATTCTGTGCAATTACTCCCCTTTCAAGTAAAAGGTTTATTATACTTTTTATATATTTATTTTAAAAAGCAGATCGTACTAAACTTTGAATTGGAATGCAATATAAACCATTTAAGCCACTTCATAGGTGGCTGTATTTTGTGCCTTATGATCTCATTCATGAATCATATACTTTTATTGCTCATGTTCCTGTAGCAGGCATTATTGCTTTGGTCTCAGTTTAAATGTTTTGTGGTAAATTGTCTGTAACACTGCAATTTAATTTTGCATCATTGACATTAATTTGTTCTTTTCCTCTCTAAAATGCCATAATGCTAGCACAAATTGATAACTAAAAGCCACTCGTAGGTGGATTCTTTTGAAGTAGCAACAGGTTTCAATAAAGCTGTTTTTGCCACAAAAGCAGAAACAGTTGTCAAGGGTCTTTTAGAAAGTGACACATGGGGACACTTTTGTAAAAAAAAATAACGCATTGCATCCACTTATTTTCTGTGTGCACATTTTGCGTTATACAGACATGAGTATCCTGAGCCTACCTCAACAGCATCAGCTGTAAGAGAGGAATCAAGTGTCGATGGGTTCTTCATACTTGGAAGAATACACAAACACTGTCATACTCATCATACCCAGCTGATTTAATTCTGATAAGTAAACTAAAATATACAAATTTGGTATGGTAACAGGAGTACACACAGAAAATTATCACAAACACAAATAGAATATGCTAACATACACAGACAGTGAGTACACTCATTTCTCTTTTAGTAAAGGGCTGAAAGCTTTCCCTATTTACAGTGTAGCTGCTCCAGAGGATGAGTGGGTGTCCCACCCAGGACAGTGGTGAAATCCTTAACCAGCTGGGATGCCAAAACAGAAGAACAGAGTAAGCGGGATGCCCAAAGATGTCAGGAACCATCAGGGGAGAAAATCAACCCCCATCATTCTAGATGGCAGTATTCCTCATGTAGGATACCCAGTCTGGATACCCACAGGGCTGCATGGGAGTTTGGGAGTTGGAGTTTGGTAGTGAACGCGTGTAGGGTTCCCTGGGGAACGGTAGAGGGGGCGGTGGGGGAGGGATCTCTCTTTCTTTCATGTAGACCATAAGTGCTTCAAACTGGCTACATAATATCACTGTAAGTACTCCTGAGTTCGCCCTAAAAGGAGCCTGTTCCATAGCTCTGGGAGTCAGAGTTGGCATGAAGTGGACAATAGTCAGCTTGAGGATGGAAGCAGTAAAGATTCATTGGTTTATTGTGTTTACAATTAAATTAGTGGCTTGTTATTGGAAGGAGAGTTGGAGAGATGCTTCGGAAAGGAATAAAAATCTTTCATTTTATCCCAAGAACATGTGGTGCTTTATTGTGTCTGTGGTTTGAGGATCTCTAGTGCCCCCTTCTGGTCTTAATTGGCATAGTGTGCAGGGTTTTCTGGCCATCTTCTTGGCAGAAACCTGTTTAAAAAATACATTTTATTGTGGCAAAAACCCAGACCGGTAATCCCACACCACCGGCACCACACCTTGCACCAGTGATAGGCTGAAAATCCTGCAAGAAAGTCAGTTATTGGGAAGCCAATCAATGGGCAGCAGATCCCTGGTCACCTGTTATATGGAGAGACAGAATCCCTCCCAAGATTTGGATTCATACAGTCAGGAGAAGTACCTTGTGGGAAGAACAAAGAGTGGTCTCTTCAATCAGAATTCAATAGAGGTATGTACTGGTGAAGGGCCACGTTCCTTGAAAATAGTTGAGGAGACCCTCATAGACTCACTCAGTGAAAATGAAGAACCTGTGGGGAGCCATCCTGTTTTTTTCAGCTCCCTAGCACAAAGACTGTGAGACACACTGAGACCTGAATGATGCTGACTTCACTAGCAAAAATGAGAACCTGTTGGCTGGACATCGTAACTTAGATACCCTGCAGTGTAAGTCAGGAGTAAGTGACTTTTCTTCTTCTTTAATTAATGAGTGGTGGAATTCATGTCTTATCCCTGTCGATAAAATGTTTGAGACAGAGTCGACTCTCCTGGCAAGGTGGCTTCTGGACTCAGTTTTCCAGGTTGCCGAGTGAAACCCGATGGAGCATGCGCAAAGCCGGCACGTGGCCAAAGGCTCAACCGCAAAGAGTGAAAGAAACCAAAGTCTCAGCCAGAGTTTGCCAAGCCCAGACGAAGGTCATCTTAATCTCCAGCACTTAGGAAACCTTCTTCAGCCAGTAAGGACAATTCAGTCTATTTTGAGTTATTCATAAACTGCACTGAGGAAGATTAAGGAGGCGGCCAGGGCTCCACTTGAAGCTGTGGACAATCACCTCCATAGAGTAGGAATTGGACCTTAGAATATGTCAATTTGGTCATACAGGTAAGTCAGTCCTATATGGTATAGAATAAGGAAACACAATATGAAACGGATCCTGATGAATGTGCGGGGAATCCGACCACATTTATTTCAACAGTGGGGCTGATGGATTTCCCCCTTTACACCATGCAAGTTTTTTTCTCTGAGAAAATTCCAGATGGGTTTCTCCCTGCTATACTATATCATTAAACGTGCAATATTCTCGTTGTGTAACTTTTACCTGATAAGAAACAACTAAACAGTGCATAACTAAATGTGCAGCATGGCTAGTTTCTATGCTGTACAACCTTTAACAAAGTTATGGTTATGGGTAAAAATGTTTTTACTTTGAAACCAAAAATACAAATTTGTTTCTGATCTTGAGTAACTGTGCCTCTTAAACCATGACAGATTCTGCTTTCTTGTAATCCTGATCGGGATAGCATTTCCCCTTCAGAAGTGATTTGCACAGGAAATAACTAGTCATGAGTTTGTGTTTATGTTACTGTCGATTAAAGAGCTGTACAGGCTATTAAAATGAGGAAATTATGATCAGTAATTGACCATCTTCAAACAAATGGCCTGTTAACTATTTTAAGGAGATCTTAAAACATGTTACAGCAGGTGGTGCAAAATGAGGGAAAGAACTAAAACCTAGCTGTGTTTAACAGTAAAAGAATTTCCATAATAAAAAAACCACAAACTCTGATAGCAATTGTAATTATGCAGTCTGATTGAACCATCAGCCATATGTAGGCTGCAACAAATTAGGCTGCATTACGTACTATGGTACAGCATAAGGAGTTTCAGTGAATGTTTCTAAATACTGTGGTATAATGTAGAGACCTTTCTTTGGCCTTCATACAAAGAATTGCTGAATTAGTTGTTTTTGGTGCTTTATTGAAAAGAACTACACAATATTCATAATAAAAATAGAGTATAATAAAATCATTGATTTGGCAGAATAATTTCATTTTATTATCTTCATCTTCCATTATAATTTGACTATGAAGACATTATAAAGCAGTTAACTGAGAAATGCAGATTTGGAAAGACTGTATTCTAGAAACAGTACACAACTTCCTTACTCACTCATTTTCAGCAGCTGTGCCATTATACTTATTTATGTATCCATTTCCAAATCTATTTAATCCATTTCTCCATCTCTGGGAGCTTTAGTCAATCCTGTCAACATCAAATGCAAAGCAGGAATCAAATATGGATAAGGTGCTTCATAAGGAAGCCTACCAAGGTTAAAGGGAGAGGAAACCTAAGATGAGCTGAAACCAAAAAGCAGTCCTATGCTTCAGCCAAGCAAAATTGCTAATCAAAAAATGAAGTATAGAAAATCAAGAAGCATGGTAGACAGTAAGACTTTAGAGATGTTCAAAACTAGACTTTGTTTCTTTAATAGAAATAAGTAGATAGCACTGGCGAGCTTTGCTGGGATGAATGGCCTGCTCTTGTCCAGATTGTTCTACAATGCTAATGTTCTAATCACCCCTAGGCCTTAAGGCTACCAACAGAACAACATGGGAATACTCAAGAGCAATAACAATAAAAATGTATGACAACAGTAACAAAACCAAAAATTAAACTGAATAAGTCAAAATCGTCCCCAATACACTTCTGACAATAATAAAGCATACCACCAGTAATAATTCAAACATAACCCTCACCAGAAAAAGTGGTTTCAGAGGAAGAGATGAGACAATTCCAAGTATTACATAATTCCAGATCTACTATATAATAAAATGCTATTGTTTATGTGTGTGTCCAGTGTGAAAGAAAAAAATTATTAACTGCTTGCAAGTTACTAATGGATAAAAAAAAATAATAACAAAGCTGTTTTTTCTATAACGGTAGGTTATTCATACAGGAGTTTGTCATAAGACAGGGTGCAGTAAGCTGACCAAGGACAATTTTTTTTATGGAACTCATCCGTTAGACACAGGAACGATGATGTTTCCTTCTTTAGGGCCCCTTTTGCAATGTACACAAAATAGAAACGGTTAGCCAATGCATGAAATGTAAGATGAAATGCTTAGATAAACTTATTGTGCTTATTGATAAGTAAAGGAAAGGAGGAGGGAGGAAAATTATTAAAAGTCGAGTGAAACAGGGAACTTTGCTGTTCTGCCATGCAAAGTAGAGTCCATGTATTCCATGTGATTGAATAAAGACTGATTGATTGAACTATTCCTGTCTTCCTTGGAGATCTCCTATCACACCAGCCCCTCCAAGCAATCTAAATGGTCAGTTTCACTTTGGTTGCTCAGTCAAACACAATTAAGAGAGAAAACACTGGGCAAGAAAGGTTGAAACACACAAGGATACCAAGGAAAGGATTAGGGGGAACACTGAGGATCGCCTTCAAAGACAGAAAGTAATAACAAGAATAACAATGATGTTTTCACAGGAGGTAATGAGAATCATATTACAATTGATGATAGTCAAAATTTCAAAAAAATGTCATTGATGATAGTCAAAATGTGAACAGGCTGCAAGCAAGATGCATTGAAACATCAGAGTCTGAGAAGCAGGCCTTACAGGAACACAATCAAAAGAAGAAAAGCTGGGCAAGAAAGGTTGAGTCACACAAGGATTCTGAAGAAAGGCACTGGAAGAATGCTGAAGGTACAAACAGGGCAAGAGATATCAAATATAAAATATTTTTAATTTATTCTATTACCTGTATTCAACAGATAGCATACTGTAGCTAGTATTAAATAAAACAATCAGCAGCTAATATGATCCTGTCAAAACAATTTAAAATGACAGTATTTGTTACAAAAATAAATGAAGGCAATACTCTATTGACAAAATGCACAGCTTTGGGATTTGATTTGAGCACCCAAAGTGCATGCAGGGAGATCAGGCAAACTGCACAATGTAGATAGATAGATAGATAGATAGATAGATAGATAGATAGATAGATAGATAGATAGATAGATAGATAGATAGATAGATAGATAGATAGATAGATAGATAGATAGATAGATAGATAGATAGATAGATAGAATGCAGGTATAACAGACAGTAACTTTGTATAATGTTAACGTTCCGAGTGGAACAATCTCCTCAGTCTGTCAGTGGAGCAGAACATTGACAGCAGTCTGTCACTGAAGCTGCTCCTCTGCCTGGAGATGATACTGTTTAGTGGATGCAGTGGATTCTCCATGATTGACGGGAGCCTGCTCAGCGCCTGTCGCTCTGCCATGGATGTCAAACTGTCCAGCTCCGTGCCTACAATAGAGCCTGCCTTCCTCACCAGTTTGTCCAGGCGTCAGGCATCTCTCTTCTTTATGCTGCCTCCCCAGCACACCACCGTGTAGAAGAGGGCGCTCACCACAACCGTCTGATAGAACATCTGCAGCATCTTATTGCAGATGTTGAAAGACACCAGCTTTCTAATGTCTGCTGTTAGGCAGCAGTGCTAACCATTGCGCCTTCGTGTCAACCCATCATAATGTTCACCAGATATAAATCATAAAACTACCCAATAGTATGTGACTACAATGCATGAAAATGTTCTGAAATGTTTAGTGAAAGTTTGGTAATTACCTAATTTGGCTAACCAAGTTAATGACTATATAGTTTGAGTACACACAATCAAACCATTACATATGTATATCGAATTTTCAGAGCCTTTATTCATTCAAATGCCAATGATTATTTTTATGAGGTACAAACTCCACATCCACTCTTCAGCTTGAACATATTGAGCTCATATGATGGCTCCAAGTACTTTTTTTTCTGGCTGAAGCTGACTGACCTTCTTGAGTCACTTCATCCCCAGGTGCGCCACCACCCCTAGACCTCACTCTGAGTTCTGGAAACCTTTCTATTAGATAGTCTTACTTTCTGCCTAAAGTATTCCATTCTATGTTAAGGAAGACTATATTTTTTGAGAGTATTTATCTATCAGCTCTTCAGAGTATTCAGCCTTTTTAGATACACTGGAATCAGTGTTTGAAATGGTACCAACTTCTGTCTGGGATATTTTAATACTTGCGAGAAAAAGACAGAGACACATGGAGAAGGACAATGAAGAAAACCAACCTTCCAGATGAAGAAAAAATATAACAGCAAATAATGTCTTCATCAGAAGATAAAGATGCACTTATGAGATTCAGTATCTTGCCAAACGTACTCCTGATTTGTCAGAAGTCATTGCTCCATTCAGAAAAGTACTGGAATTTGACACTGAATGGAATTAAAAAAGAGATCAAATATTAAGATTTGAAAGACTGAAAACACTAGTTTCAAATGTCACATCATTAAGATTCCATGATGTGTAAACCCCATTACACTTTCTGTAGATGCCAGGATAGAGGGCATAGGAGCTGTTATCATACAAAAAGTATACTTTCGGTATTTGCTTTAGGAGCATTAAGTGACATTCAGCATAGATATACACAAATAGAAAAAGAGCTACTTGCAATTACTAAGGATGTGAAAATTTCTCAACTTTAATTTCTATGTATGGCAAAGAAATTCAAGTAGAGAAAGAGGAAAAGCATTTTTAAGAAATTTCTCCACAAAGTAGCACCAAGACTGAAAACAATGTGGCTCAGACCGAAAATGTAATGTCTTAAAATCACTTGCAACTCAGGTAAAGAAATGTATATTGCAGATGTGTTAAGTCATACATGCCTTAAAAACAGTTAGAAAATTTCACAGTTTGGACATGGAGATTAACTCTTCAGCTGCGTGTATCTGAGGAAAAAGTGGTTGAATTCAGAAATGCAACAGCTTTTAATGCTGAGGTGTAATGGTTACAAATTTTGAATATGAATGTATGCCCAAGGAAGAAAAGTCATGTCATGACATTTTCTAACCTGATTATTCTCAAGTGAGATGGCTGGAGCCCAACTCAGCTAGCATAGGGCACAAGACAGGAACAAACCTTGTACAGGGGGCCAGTGCATTGCAGGGTAAATGCACACACACCAAACACAGACTAGGGCCAATTTAGCATCACCCATTCACCTATCCTGCATGTCTTTGGAGAGTGGAAGAGTTTACAAACTCCATTTGGCAGAGTAGCTACACTGTGCCACCCTGTTCCTAAAAAAATCTAATCACAATGGACATTTAATGAAGAAATAAGGTACATGCAGTTTACAAGTTTATTGTTCAGACACAAAGCTAATTGTACCAAGTCAGTTAAGAAATTAAATGTTAAATAACACACATGATTCACACTTAGGAAAGGGTAAATTTAGTGAAAGGCACAAGATAATTTATATTGTCCAGGTATGTCTATTCCTAAAGAAAAAATTCTGTGACAATGCACATGTCTGTGACATGTAATGCTAATACTGTAAAAATAATTCCAAACAACCAAAGATATTGCATCTGCTACTAAGCAAGCCATGGGCAAGAACTGGCACAGATTTGTGTCATTAAAATTAATCAGAATATCTAATATTCTGATATGTAGAATTACTTTATATCAGCAAGATACCAGACTCCAGAATATAAAATGTTATAATTGCATTAAAAACAATATTTGCTTGGTATGGATTACCAGATACTTTAATTACATATAAACAGTATGTCCTCGGTTTACCAATGTGCAATTCCACAGATTTGTAGAAGAATGGGAAATTCAACACATTACTTCAAGCATAGGTGATTCTCAACCAATCAGGTTGAAAGGTCTGTTCAAACCATAAAAAATCTGCTAGAAAAGGTTCCATAAATAAAGGTGATCCATGTATCTCATTGTTAGATTTTTGAAGTACACAAGCCTACCAGAAGATGAAAAATTTTCACAATGTTTTATAAAGTACCCAACAGTCATACCTGAGTCAAAGTAATTACTATTTAAATGGAACACAATGGCTCAAACAAGATTCCTGTTGTTATTCAAATAACACCACACTACATAAAAATTGACTGTATTAGTTTAATAGCAAACCCTAATAAGATATTGCCCTTCATTATACGTTTAATAAAGCACTTAACCTAGACTTTCAAATGCGTCACAACAAATTTGTCCAGGAAAATATTTTGGAGTAAAAGCAGACATTTGCCTTTGAAGATGTAGTGAAGTAAAAGGGAAAGCAGACAGGAAATTTTATAATCAAATAAAGTAGAAATCTTCTCAGGACATTCTCAAGTACAGTGATGAAGTACTTCTACTCCATTACTATACATTACTGTTTTTTCACCAGCATAAATCTCAAATAGATAGATAGATCTTTATTTGCTGAAAAAGGGAAGCAAAATACCTATTTTTAGAACTATGCTAACTCTGTAAAATGTACATTCAGCACAAATTGAAAGAAAGACAAAACAAACAGGAAAGTTACTTTGACATTCCGACAAAACATATTCCAGCATTGAACATAGATAGAAATGTAAGAATACAAAAAGGAACGCTTTAAGTTGTAAGCTTATTCGTTTCATTATGAAAAAAATTGTGAAAATGAACTGTGCTGAAATTTGGTAAGCCATGGGCCGTTTTCAAGAGAAAAGGTTTTGTGTATATTCCAATAGATTTAAAATGGCATAAATGTAGGAACAAGAGCACATCAAACTTACTTCACAGACTTATCTCTTTTTTTGGATTGGCACACTCTTTCAGATGGTAATCACCTTCCTATTGGGAGCTACTGAGGATTTTCCTTCTTATGGCAGCCAGGCTCATGTGGCAAAGGGGGTCCTATGTGGCAAGGTAGACTCTGTCATGTGCTTTATAAATCAGTATAAAAAGTGTTTTTATGGGGAACAATAACACCATGTTTTCATACAAATGATGTAGTTCAAAGTGATTTACAAGATGAAGAAAGAAAAGAGAAAAAGTCTAAAAATAAAATTAGGCAATACTAATTAACAAAGAATAGAGTAAGGTCCGATGACCAGGGAGGACAGAAAAAAACAAAAAAAAACTTCAGATGGCTGGAGAAAAAAACAAAATCTGCAGGGGTTCCAAGGCCACGAGACCGCCCAGCCCTCACTGGACATTCTACCTAACATCAATGATCTCAATCAGTCCTCATGGTTTTCAGGCTTCATGCGGAAGAATTAGATGATGATAGTCATGTGGACCTCTGGCCTTCAATTCATCAATGTAAGGATTGCACTGACTGTGTAAGGATCGGGTGGTGGTGGTGCAGATTACCAACACAGAAAACCAGAAAAAGAACAGCAGAGAAAGCAGGAGTTAATACGGATTTTGGGAGCCATGAAAAATTAATGCATATACAGAATATCAGGGTTACACTAAAATGAATCTATAAGAAAGCCATGTTAAACTAGCTGTACCGTATCAGCCTGGCAAATTTCTGTCAGTAAACTATTCCAGATTTTAGGGGCATAACAGCAGAAGGCTGCCTCACCACTTCTTTTAAGTGTAGCTCTTGGAATTATAAGCAGACACTCATTTGAAGATCTAAGGTTACAATTTGGAGTGTAAGGTAAAAGGCATTCCAAGATATGGGATGGAGATTCTTACTAGGACTAGTTGTTAATATCCCTAATTCTTCAGCACAACAGTTGAAAACAGAAGTCATCTTGAATGGAGTGGAATTTGCCACAGAATTGCGTGGTGAAACCAATGCGACACATCTTCAGTTGTGTGTCCCGACTTCATTGGGTGTTTCGGCCGCTTATCACAAGACACCCTCCGCCGGGGTTGGCCCACCCCTGGTTGATCAGGCCCGGGTGTATGTTGCATGGTGACACCACTCGATCAATTGGCAGCCCATATTAAGTCCCTACGTTTCAGCCACAGCCAGTGACTGCTCCGTTCCGCTACATTGGCAAGCTCTTTAATTGCCTTCCGTTGAGCCTGCCCTCTGATCCCTACTTCCTTCAATAGCCTCGTGGTGGAACTGGCTACAAACCCTGTGCATCCCACCTCCACTGGCCACACTTTGACGTTCCAGCCCCGCCCCTCTGCTTCAGCTGCTAAACTGGCATATCGCAGCCTCTTCCGTTCGAATGCCTCATCGATAGCATCCTCCCATGGGACTGTCATCTCAACGATGAAGACACGCCGACAGGACTTGGACCAGAGCACAAGATCTGGACGCAGGTTGGGAAGGTGAGCCTCTGATTGAGGTCCACTCGCAACTCCCAATCCCGGGCTGGGTTCAATGGACCATTATCTTGGAGTAAAGGCTTGGTCCGCTGTTTCTCCCCTTCCCGCATGAAGGTTGTTCTCTGTCGGATGATACTTTGTGCTTGTAGAGGCATGGCGTTAATGTTTATTCTCTTGTTCTCAATTTCAGCAGCCAAGCATCTCAGCACTTGGTTGTGGCGCCAGGTGTATCTTACTTGAGTTAAGCTGGTCTTGCAACCCACCAGTATGTGTTTGAGGGTTGCTGGGATAGCGCACAGGGGACATGCTGGATCCTTTCTATGCCAAAGATGTAGGTTGGTTGGGGAGGGCAAGACGTCGTATGTGGCTCTGATGATAAAACTTAGTCTATTAGCCTCCATGCTCCACATCTCACTCCAAGTAATTTTCCTCCTCTCTACACCATCCCACTTCATCCAGCGGCCTTGTTGGGCTTGGGAGACCGCCTTGGCACACCTGGCTGCTTCCTCCTGGCGGCGGACCTCCTCCACCACCATTTGCCGCCGTTCCATTGGAGTAGCCTTTTGCCATGCGGGTGTTACTGCTTCGAATCCAAAGCCCCCTCTACCATGTTGGACATGCCCCACTACATCCCGGTGTCTGAGGGCAGCCTTTGCCTCTGCAACTACTGCAGCTCCTCTGACAACTGAGTCCCGGGATTCTGTGAGAGTCATTTCCAGCCTTGATTTCGCACATTTGTACTCCTCCACCAGGCTTGAAATTGGCAAAGAGAGGGCTCCGTTACCATACAGGCCAATGCTGTTGAGGCACCTCGGCAGCCCAAGCCACTTCCTCACTTGTGCGTTCACTAGTCTTTCCAGCCGGTTGGCCTGGGATAATGTGACCTCATAGATAGCAATTGGCCACATGAGCCGGGGCAGTAGCCCAAATTGAAAGCACCACAGTTTCAGCTTCCCTGGAAGGGCAGTGTTATTGATCTTATTTAGGCCATTGATTGTGTCCTGCCTGAGTTGTTCCACCTGCTTCGAGTCTTTGAGCTCTGCACTATACCAACGGCCAAGGCTTTTGATAGGCTTCTCCAGAACTGTTGGTATTGGTTCGTTGTTAACCTGGAACCTCTCATTGGTAAGCTGGCCTTTGACTATGGAGATACTGCGGGATTTGCTGGGTTTAAATTCCATTCGTGCCCACTTAGAGAGACTATTTAAGGCTTTGTAAAACAAAAGCAGTATTTTAAAGTCAATTCTAAATGACATGGGTTACCAATATAGTGACATCAAAACTGGAGGGATGTTCTCGGATTTTCTTTTCCTAGTTAAGATTCTGGCAGCTGCATTCTGCACTAGTTGCAATCAATTGATGTATTTTTTGTGTAGTCCTGAGAGGAGTGCATTGCAGTAGTCTAGTTGACTAAAAACAATTAATTTTTCAGCATCTTGAAAAGTTATAAGGGGTCTAAGTTTTGCTCTATTTCTTAGGTGAAAAAATTGTCCTAGTAATCTGATTAATATGTGATTTAAAATTCAAGTCAGAGTCAATTATTACCACTAAATTCTTTACCTCTGTCGTGACTTTTAAGCCTAATGGATCAAGTTTATTACTAACACCCTCATTATATCCATTTTTGCCAATCACTAAGATTTCTGATTTCTCCTTATTTAGTTTGAGAAAATTGCTACTCATCCATTCAGAAACACAAGTAAGACATTGTGTCAGTGAGACAAGAGAGTCGGGGTCATCAGGCACTATTGATAAATACAGTTATGTGTTGTCAGCATAGCTGTGGTAGCTCACCTTGTGCCTTGAGATAATCTGACCTAATGGAAGCAAATAGATCAAAAAGAGCAGTGGACATAGGATAGATCCTTGTGGAACACCATATAGAATATTACGTGTCTTTGAAGAGGTCAAAACCATACCTTGTCCATAACACCTATTGACTACATTTTAAAACAGTACTCATCTCTGAATAACTACAAGTACTCTTCTTCAATCAACCAATCAATTACATTAACAAATAAAAACACTCGTTTTATGTACATTTTGTAAGCTTTTTTTCCTTTGTAATAAGGGCACAGTGAGCTATCACAAATTGAATAAATGTCTATTGTTTTAAACATAGCCATCAGCATTTCTTTTTTGCTACTAAGCTGCACTGATTAAATTGCACAAAAAAAACATTTATTAGCATCTCTCTTATCTTGGTTTTTTATAGTTGATCGTAAACAATACAAAGCTAAAACATTAATAAAAAAGACATTTTTGCAATGGATTTTGCATTTAAACTTTAAGGCATTCAATTAAACAAAGTCATAGAATTTTTTACACAGGTTTTAATGAGATCCTTTACACATCTAAAGGGAAGCTATATCTTTAAAACATAAACTTATACATGACTGATGCAAAAAGAATGACTCCCTCACCAAGCAAACAAATCCACTGTCTGTGGGTTGTAAAAAATGCACAATCATGGTAGAAAAAAGGCATGCATAAACATGGGTGGCCTCAGTAGCTGGCTCCTTATTTCAGGAATTCAAATTACATTTTTCTGTGATGTTGACACTCCATGTTAAAAGAATAAGCTCTGAATTTTTCAAATTGAAGTTATTTTTTCAAAATTAATAAATTACAAGAGCTGAACAAATGTTATAGGCATACAATTGGTTTTAATCAGATCGAAGTTTAGTAAATTTGGTAAGATGTTTTAGCACAGGTAGAGTGGTAGCACAGAGCTGTCATTCCTGCCTCACAGCACCAGTTTCTGCATAGAGTTTGCACATTCTCACCATGTATTTATGGATTGATTGGTATCAGTGAGTGCCAGTGAGTTTATTCATTCATAAATTTTGTCCACAGTTCTTCTATTACCATATCCTCAACAAGAGAGACTCATCATGCACTGAAAAACAGACTCTATTGCACACACTGCCATTTTAGGAGTATTTTTTTATCAAACGAACACACAACACACCACAGAAATTGTGACATGCAGGTGGCTTAGCTTTTTCAAAAAGCTAAGACTTTTATTAAAAGCCTAATACAGGGTAATCAGTTTAGTCCAGATTTTCTGTTATTTATTGGCTCAGAAATCGTACTAACCCCTGCTTTCTCTGCTGTTCTTTTTCTGGTTTTCTGTTGTGGAGATCTGTACCACCACCACCCGATCAAAGCACCATGATGTCCCTACATTGATGGATTGAAGGCCAGAGGTCCACACGACCATCATCATCAAATTCTTCCATGTGAAGCCTGAAAACCATGAGGACTGATTGAGATAATTTATGTTAGGTAGAATGCCTACTGGGGACTGGGCGGTCTTGTCACCTGGAACCCCTGCAGATTTTGTTTTTTTCTCCTGCTATCTGGAGTTTTTTTGTTTTTGTCTGTCCTCCCTGGCCATTGGACCATACTTTTATTCTATGTTGATTAGTATTGCCTATTTTTATTTTTATATTTTGTCTTTTTTTCTCTTTCTTCATCCTGTAAAGCACTTTGAGCTACATCATTTGTATGAAAACGTGCTACTGTACATAAATAAATGTTATTGTTGTTATATGTGTTAAGTCTAATGAAACTCTTCTGCGGTGGGCTGGCGCCCTGCCCGTGATTTATTCCTGCCTTGCGCCCTGTGTTGGCTGTGATTGGCTCCAGCAGACCCCCGTGACCCTGTGTTAGGATATAGTGGGTTGGAAAATGACTGACTAACTGGCTGAAACTCTTACATATGTTCTTCACCTTTATGCTACCACTCTGCATTATTCTTGCTCCATAGGAGATGTAAAATAACAGCACAGAATGCAACTGGCAAAAAGTAGACGGTGTTTAGGAAACAGTGTCTGTTGCGACAAACCATTTCAGAATAAAACGAAAGCAAAAGTACAATAATAAGAAGAATATACGTAGCTTGGCAAATGGGGGTTATTGTCATAACTGCACACATGATGCCTGCTGTGAGCAGACAAGTGAGCAAGAAACGTATCCTTATCTCAAGAAAATAGTACCAAGAATCTGTGATAAACTTTATTATTTCCAGTTTACTTTTGGTGTCACAAGCATAGCTCAGAAACACTGATGGAATGTTTTATTAAACCAAAACCTTTGCTACTTCAAAGTGGGCTTATGTGATAAATTTGAAGTTTTTTTCATATACTTTAGCTTCTTTATAAAATGCAACAGCAGGCTAGTTATTTTCTAAAATTAATAAAACACGTTTCACTTTAGAATGCAATTTCATCTGACAAATCAATATATACGATGACTGTAAAGAAATAACTTTGACTTTAAAAATACCAACCTTATACTTAAAGTGTTATCTTTTCCTTTCCCCTTAATTCTCTGTTTTATACTTACAAAGATATTGTACTTTACTGTTCTATTTATTTTCTCTTTGTGCTTATATATATATTTTTCACATCTATTTCAATTTACCCATTCAACAAATTGAAAAGTTGTTCTCAAGTTCAGTCCAAGTGATCCCCCGTGGCTGCAGATTTTCATTTAAATCTATTTCACTATCAGTGTGTCATAAATCAGTGAAATATATTTTGGTAAGGCCAGTCTTTAATGACAATGGCTATTCACCATTCCACGTACTGTAATTTAAACTCCAGGCCAGAAGGAGTTGGCCAGAAACTCTGGGTACACATTTGCACTCAGTCATAGCAAGCCAATTTAGAGTCACTAATCAGTCTAAAAGTAACTAGAGAAGAAGGAGAACTAGAGAACCAAGAGAAAAATCTCACATACACCCGGAGAAAACAAAATATGCCAATTCCAGGCCCAGATTCGGGCTGAGACTCCTGAAACTATAAGGCAGCAGTGCCAGAGACTATAAGGTAAAACTAATGTATGCCTTTGCAGTTGGTTTGTTTATATACATACATCAATATTAAATTAAACAGCTCTATTTTACTTTGTGAGATCAGTGATTTAAGACCTGGGGGCAACCTTGTATGAAGTGTCAGACTGTCAAAAGCTTGCATCATTACAGTCATCACTCAGTCCTTGTCAGATATAGAATTGTATTAGATTATCTTCCACTAAAATGATAATGAGGGTGATTTGTTTTCCTTAGCATATTTTTTCCACTTCACAAATTATTTCCTAAAAGCTATTTTTCAGTCTTTATCATATGTTGCCAGCAGCTCGCCCACATCTTGGATGGAAAACTGGCAAGCTGATCATCACAGAGATGACACAAATCACCAGTGTTTAATGACACATTTTTCTTTGCAACATGTTCTTGTATCTGTGTGCGTGTATGTGTTTGAAATCTGCCCACACAAGTTCAGTAAAATGTACACTGTGGATCTTCAGAATGGGGCAGGGCTGAGTAAATTGCACATTGCATGGATTGATTTCATAAATACTCTTGTGTTTAGTTTGCTATCAGGAATGTGTTCAGTTCTATAAAAGTCTAAATTTTGGCTTACCCTTTGCAAATGGAATGTTATGATGCTGTAGTCATGTCAACATGTTAACTTTTACTAAAACGGTTCACTCTCTTTTTTTTAATGAGAGTGTTGGAGGAATACTGAACAATTAGTTTGTCTTTTTGTAATGATCATATTAATAGTAATTCCACAGTCTTGTCCAAATCTTGTGTTAGAATTGCGTATTGCTAGTCAATAAACTGAGTATATGAGTCAACACTGACATATTAATTCAAATAATGCTTTACAATTATAGGTGGTGGTGCTAAGTCTTAAATATCCTTTGGCTAAGGAAATAGAATATGTGGTGCTAAGCCTTAAATATCTGTTGGCAACTGGACAGAATAGTCCAATGAAATATCACGTTTTTTACAGCAAGGGATGCATAGAGACTCGGGGTCAAGGCTGGTATAATCAGTACTAACAAAAAAAAGGCAGACACGCAACTACAAGAGAACCATGAAGAATTGCCAAGTGTATACCAGTTTATTTAGTTTAAAATTGTTCTTCTTTTCATTAGAATAAAGTTTTGCTTTTACAGGGATTTAAAAATGCATATTTCAAATATGATTGTGCAATGTATTACCTTGGGCTAGGTTCCTAACAAGATCACAGTTTGTTTCCTTTGTTTTGGGACATTTTTCTAATAGTAGGTTGGTCTCCTCTCACTTCAAAAGACAAGCACGATAGTTAAATTGTCATCTGTAAAATGGTCCAATGTGGGTATTTATGTGGCAGTCACAATGACACCCTATGTACAGTTGAGTTCAATGCATGATGTGGCTGAAACAGCCTCTGGCTCCTTATAACCCTATGGTTGAAAAAAGACACAATATTTTAAAGTCGCTGCAGTCCAGTAATGTGCAAACACCATGATGAATGGTAAAGATATGCCTCATTTTAACAACTCAGACCTCATGTGCTTCTCATAGTCTTATGTTATATTACACTTTTTCTATTGCCTCTTCTTTTACAGCTTATGAGGTATACATTCTAGCTGTTTGAAAGATTACTAAACACTGTGTGTCTTTTATTTATGTTCGATGTTTGGGATCTAATTTCACTGATATGTATTTATATTTCATGTTCTACCTGTCAAACTATTTGTAATGTTGCATTCTATTAACAATATTATATAAAATTAACAATCTATTAATAATGGAGAATTACTTAGTGTACATTAGACATGTCAAACTCAAAACCTTGAGGGCTACAGTGGCTGCAAGTTTTCTTTCCAACCACTTTCCTAATAAGTAAAAAAAATGGCAGCTACTGGAACAAATTTCTTCTGCCTTAACTTTACATAACTGGCATTATTATAATTCAGAATGCTTTAATTGTTTCCCTTTTCCTTAACCAGTGGTCAGCTAAACCTATCCCATATGCATCTATCCACCTTAATAAAAGGATAAGTGTCAGTGTGTCAATCTATATATTTGTCCATATGTCTCTGTCATTCCAAAAGATGATGCATCACAAACATTTTTAGCAATGAAACACATTGTATTTGTCATTCCAATAGGTGGCCCATCACAAACATTAAAACTGCTTTTGCCAATCCCATACTAAATGCCATATAATAGAGACATATGCATTGTATGGTGCACTGCCAACGTTAACTCTGAGGTCTACGTTGATTATTTAGATTTCACGCCGTCTTAGATGGGTAACACCTCTAGTGTGATCATAATGCAATACTGTACAGAAATACTCACCTGCTCTGCCCCACAAAATATCTTGTTGATTCTTTCAGAACTACGAAAACTAGCCCTTCAGGTTCTGACACCCCGTACGTACACCACAGGAGGACAACAAACGCTATGTGTTTTTGAAGCGCAGTCCCCATAGATTTCATTTGTGTAGCATCCTTTAGGGCAAATTAAATTTTAAACGTTTCAATCTTTTATCGCAGAGTAATAATTAGATTGTAAAGTAAATAACATTAATACAAACAGAATGAAAAAGTATTTTTAAACTTTAGTCTATAGTACATTACTGTATATTATCTTAATATGTTTTCTTTATTCCAAAATGTTTCAGGAAATGGGAGAATAACTGAACGGGGTAAGTCTGTACATCAGGCAGACTGACCTGTTTTTGATTAAATAAAATGGAGTTGTGTATTTTAAGATATTCTTATTTATTATGGTTTTTAAGAGTGGAGACGTCTTGTATGATGATTTGAGTTAGTAAGAATTTCATTATTCAACATGTACATATGACAGCACTGCTACTATTATTACTACTTCTACTGCTAATGCTGGTTGTAGTGAGATTGTACTGTAAATGTTTATCCTCTTATAGATTCTGGGATGGTGATGATGGAGAGATTGCAGAAGAAGGAAATAGATGAGGTAAGATTTCTGCTGGGTTTAAATTTTTGCTATGTTATTGTAGGTTGTTCTTCATTTTAAATGTTCATTGTAGGGTTTCTAGTTTGTAGTTCTTCCTATAGTTTCTTTGCTTTATAAGGGGGCTAAATGTGAATGAAGTCCTTGAACTTTTGTTTTTTCAGAAACAACTGTTGGCTTAACTGAGTGCCTTGCTAAAGTAAAAAGCAAAATCACATGTACATATTTGCAAAGCATTCTTATAACGCAAACTCACTTTGAGCCCATAGCAGAGATTCTAAGATAATCTTCATTTTTATAAGAGCTGATAAATCACTTTCTGATGCTAAACTAATGCAGGGCACATATTTACTCATGCCAGCATAATTTAAATGTTCTGTATGTGTCAACTTTATGTCATGTGTCTAGACCATGGAAGAGTCTTTGGAGGAAATATACAAGTAGAATAAATGGAAACTCCACACAGTGGGCACCCTAGCTAGGAACTGAATGCTCTGAGGCAGCGATGGTGCAGACTGAGCCATAGTGCAGAGGGGTGTACTAAGAGGCATGGCACCTGTGCTGGTAGGTGTGTGTACAGTATGGTGGCATTTAATCAATGGCGAATATGCGCTTGGACCCTGAGGAATATTATAATTAAATGGATCAAAGGAATGGGAGTCTGACAATGACCAAGGATCTGACACAAATCATTTCACTTTCTAAATTGTTTTTGTATTGTTGAAAGTAGAGCTTAGACTAATTAACATCTTAGACTCAGTTAACATCTCAAAGTACTTGAAATCCTGGTCAGTTCTGGTCCAGGGAAAGGTTTTGTGAAGCTTGCACATTTTATATACTGGTGTATTTTCAACAAAATGCTCCAGGTTCCTCCAAAAACATAATCTTTGTTTGACTGGTAAATTGACTGGAGTCCAGATTAAAGTTGGCTGACATTTTGCTACCAGAAGTACCTTCAGCTCTGTGCACTCGGCACTGGAAAAGGTGAAACATTAATATTCCCGAGAAGATTTCTTCAGCAACTAAAGACCAAGTGAAGAGCCTCATACCTAAAAAAAACATTCCTTACCTTTATTAATTGAGAACACAATGCATATTGACAGTTAGAACCAAAAGAATGCTAAGATGCACAGTATTTCATAATGGAAAAAGAAGATGTGTTAGACAACACATAGTTAAAACTGTTTGCATGTTGAGTATCTGTATTCTGTTTAAGGGATCTTCTTAAAGCAATTGAATATTTACAACAAACACTGAATATTATCATAAAAAGAGATAACATGCCAGTCACATAGCAGCACCTGCTAGAACTTCAATTCTACCCCTCTCTGTATTATCAGAAACAAGAAATGAAAGACAGGAAATAAAGGAATGATTGTATTTTGAAGAATGGCATGCATGGAAAAATGTAGATGAATGAGAACAGCTAAAAATGACCATTTCAAGCACATGACTCGGTGAAAAATGCAGACAGTACAGATGTGCTTTGAGAGTTTTATCAAGTTGGTAACACAGATTTGAATTGACTGTCCACTTGGAAAAAATGTGAGTTTTGTGTACCCAAAATTATTTTTAAGAAAAGGGATGCCCAGAGAGAGAAAGAAATAAAAAAATAGAAAAAGGCAGGGTGATAAGGTATAAAAATAAAATTAATGGATTCAGCAACACTAATCAAGAAGATTATCTTTAACAATCAGTTAAAATGTTTTGTGTTCCTGTGATTTCTTATTAAAATTAAAAGTGATTAAAAAAATGATGATACCACCAATGGTTGGAAATCTGGTTTGGAATTACAATACTTTTATGTGTGGCCTGAAAAGTAGCAAGTGCATGATTTATTTTCAAAATTAGTCATTTATAGTTTTCCTTAAAGTTGCAAATAATGGATTAAAAAAACATGTGATGTTTAATTACTGTGCTTAATTACAGTTTATCCCATTTATTGTTCCAGTGATTTAAACAGCAGTCCTTGGCAGCATGCGAGTTGAAGACCCCATGTCCTGTTAAAGTGTGGAGACCAAAGAGGTACAGTGGTGTGAAAAACTATTTGCCCCCTTCCTGATTTCTTATTCTTTTGCATGTTTGTCACACAAAATGTTTCTGATCATCAAACATATTTAACCATTAGTCAAATATAACACAAGTAAACACAAAATGCAGTTTGTAAATGGTGGTTTTTATTATTTAGGGAGAAAAAAAAATCCAAACCTACATGGCCCTGTGTGAAAAAGTAATTGCCCCCTGAACCTAATAACTGGTTGGGCCACCCTTAGCAGCAATAACTGCAATCAAGCGTTTGTGATAACTTGCAATGAGTCTTTTACAGCGCTCTGGAGGAATTTTGGCCCACTCATCTTTGCAAAATTGTTGTAATTCAGCTTAATTTGAGGGTTTTCTAGCATGAACCGCCTTTTTAAGGTCATGCCATAGCATCTCAATTGGATTCAGGTCAGGACTTTGACTAGGCCACTCCAAAGTCTTCATTTTGTTTTTCTTCAGCCATTCAGAGGTGGATTTGCTGGTGTGTTTTGGGTCATTGTCCTGTTGCAGCACCCAAGATCGCTTCAGCTTGAGTTGACGAACAGATGGCCGGACATTCTCCTTCAGGATTTTTTGGTAGACAGTAGAATTCATGGTTCCATCTATCACAGCAAGCCTTCCAGGTCCTGAAGCAGCAAAACAACCCCAGACCATCACACTACCACCACCATATTTTACTGTTGGTATGATGTTCGTTTTCTGAAATGCTGTGTTCCTTTTACGCCAGATGTAACGGGATATTTGCCTTCCAAAAAGTTCAACTTTTGACTCATCAGTCCACAAGGTATTTTCCCAAAAGTCTTGGCAATCATTGAGATGTTTCTTAGCAAAATTGAGACGAGCCCTAATGTTCTTTTTGCTTAACAGTGGTTTGCGTCTTGGAAATCTGCCATGCAGGCCGTTTTTGCCCAGTCTCTTTCTTATGGTGGAGTCGTGAACACTGACCTTAATTGAGGCAAGTGAGGCCTGCAGTTCTTTAGACGTTGTCCTGGGGTCTTTTGTGACCTCTCGGATGAGTCGTCTCTGCGCTCTTGGGGTAATTTTGGTCGGCCGGCCACTCCTGGGAAGGTTCACCACTGTTCCATGTTTTTGCCATTTGTGGATAATGGCTCTCACTGTGGTTCGCTGGAGTCCCAAAGCTTTAGAAATGGCTTTATAACCTTTACCAGACTGATAGATCTCAATTATTTCTGTTCTCATTTGTTCCTGAATTTCTTTGGATCTTGGCATGATGTCTAGCTTTTGAGGTGCTTTTGGTCTACTTCTCTGTGTCAGGCAGCTCCTATTTAAGTGATTTCTTGATTGAAACAGGTGTGGCAGTAATCAGGCCTGGGGGTGGCTACGGAAATTGAACTCAGGTGTGATACACCACAGTTAGGTTATTTTTTAACAAGGGGGCAATTACTTTTTCACACAGGGCCATGTAGGTTTGGATTTTTTTTCTCCCTAAATAATAAACACCATCATTTAAAAACTGCATTTTGTGTTTACTTGTGTTATATTTGACTAATGGTTAAATGTGTTTGATGATCAGAAACATTTTGTGTGACAAACATGCAAAAGAATAAGAAATCAGGAAGGGGGCAAATAGTTTTTCACACCACTGTATGTCACCATCTTAAAATCCATTGCATGTTTATTGAGGAAGCATGTCAGCTGGCTACACATCTTTTTTAGCCTGTGAATGTGTTTAATCATTTAAAAGCTCACTTATTGAATGTATAGGTTGCAAAAATGTTACAAAAAATAAAGGAATTATTGGAATCATTTGTTTCGCTTTAACAGTAATTAATCTGTAACAGTGTATTATTTTTTTTACATATTTTGGAGATAAGGATTCTTGTTTAAAGCACTAAATATTAAATACACTTCAAATTAAAATTGCTAATCTTAATAACTTTATTAAAAATTTATGTTTGTGGTAAGTAAAACATAAATCAGAGGTTTCACCAAAGGCATCAAATATCCATATTCCAGTCCTGGCTGCAAGACATACAAGAAATACATTATAAATAAAGTTAATGCTTCTAATACAATTTGATTAACAAAATCCCTGGAAAAGTATATGCTGTGGAGAGATCATTTTAAAATATATTTGTTATTAGCTACACTAAATTTACATAGAATGATAGTTTTTAATAATTCTGGCCATCACTTTTTATATTTTATGTCTGAAAGGGAAGTCCCCAGAAGTGGCGCAGCATGCATATGAACAGCCTTCATAAAACAAACATTGTCTGGCTTAAATCCAGCAGCTGGCCTGTGTTTTGTGATAAACTGCTAAAAACTCCCAGGGAGATCTTTCCACAACTGTTATATAAAAATAAGGAAACTATTAAGCATATAAAACTGTGATTAATACTAAAGCCGTTATTAAAAACAATTATTACACACGGTAGCCTTGTGGATAACTGCATCCCAATACACTACAGACGGTCAGGATTACATAGATAGTATCTGACCTGGTTTTGTATTTTTATAGTTATTTCAGTGACATCACATTGACATTTTGTGTGTTAACTTTCATGGGTGCCGCTAGTTTTGCTACAATGAAGCTACATCATTACTTGATGTGTGATGGAAGTGCCATGTTCAGTAATTTATGACTTCATGCTGGCAATGTTTTATATAATGTAGTAATTTAAAATAGTGAAGTTTGTTGAAAAATAAAGAGGACCTCGCAAGTAAAAAAAATGAACATTTTTCTAGTGTAAATTTATCTGGTACTGAGTTTAGTTTTGTTTTCATTAATATTGATCATGAATTTAGAAAACTCTCATAAACCTGCCTATCACTCTCTTGACTTTTTGTGTTTTGACTGATTTAAACAGCAGTAAGTTGGAATCAGAATATTAATTGTAATAGTAATATCAAGACAAGGTCATAACTGGGAGAAGAGACAAAGGCAAGGACACAAAACAAAATTGTAGATCTAGAAATGTAGCAAGAGAGTCAATAACTAGAACATCTCATGTAGCCTAACCCAAAACAGAAGAAAAAAAAAGAACTCATAACCCGAGGTATCTGTAACAATTTTTTGTTTTGATTTAACCTCAAACTTTTACAATCAGGAAGTAAATAATGATTAAGAAAGCATCATATGTTTTATCTCATATCATATGTATCCCATAGCAGTAATCTGTGTCATGCATGAACTAGTTCAAAAGAGCGTGTTCATTGAACAAGTTCATTTTTTATAAGAACGGTGAACTTAATGTAACTTATTTGCAAGTGAAGAACTTGAATGTTAGATGGGTTCAGTTTTATGTGACATTCTGGATATTATTACGGTCCAGATTAAACATTTTGCCCCACCCTGTAATGTAGGGATGGAGCCGAATCTGAATACGGTATTCAGATAAGCACAAATAATGGATTTTTAAGAATATTTATTTTGTACGAATTTTTTATTTGTCTGTGTCTGCCTACTTGTGCTTAAGCTGCATCCCTGCTGACACGTGCATGCGGTGAAGCTCCGCTTTCTCTTTTAGGTAAACGTTGTACTTTGAGAGGCCACTTTATATTTTTCCCCATTGGACATGCAATATGTGACACGAATTTTGACCAGCAGCGTAATAGGTTAGTTCACCTGCACGCTGGTTCCACAGTCACTATTTGTGTCACACGGTTGGAAATAGAGCGGTAATTTATAGGTATACTTGCATCTATTTAATTTCTTTTTTGACTGGGAGGATATTAGCATATATGGTTATACGTGTTTGATGCTGGGTATAACTCAATAAAGTGTATTTAAATAAAAAGGTTTTCATGATTATTGTATTTTATTCAAGAACACAGTAATAGATTAATATAAGGCATGCAAAATTGAAAAAAGTAAACTCATGGTTCATTCATTATTTATAAAATCATTTATTCTCACTTCTTAAAAAATACAAAACGAGCTGAACATGAACTAATTCAAAATTGAAATGGTGAACTATGAATGTAAATTTATTCATTTTAATCTGTGTGAACTGAACTTTGAGCTAGTTCTTGTGAGGTGTGAACTTGCACAACATTGGCGATAATCACATTAAATGTTGCACACACTAGCGGTTGCCCTGCATAGCAGCAGCCTGGCAAACCTGCACAACAAACAGCAAATAATGACACTGCCCATAACAAAAATATAATAGTGCCAAGGGAAGATGTATTTGAAAAAGAAAAAACACCCTAATTCAAAAAAACAATCTGATCATTAAATTCCTTGACCTCTGAAACCCCCAAAATTATTTCTCCATTATTTTTTGATGCCAAGGAACAGGCTGTAAAAATATAAGAAAAAGTCTAGATCATGACATTGACCAAGGAAATGTCTAACTTCCCATTCTGTAAAGTTTCAAAATTCTCATCTAATTAGTGCAACAAAAAAGTGGTCTATTGAGTGGTCCACTCACACAAAACATCCTTAACAAGTTCCTATACATCAAATAAGCAATTCTCACACTGACATGCTTACACACTGGAGTCATCTCTAGCCAGTGAGTGAGACAGAATGCCTTAAGAAAAATGACTTCTGTTTAGAAACCAAAATCAGCAAAAATCAAACAATACAGTAAAAACAATTTAAACTGCATACTGTGAAATAATCAGCAAGTGAAGAAAATTCAGGACCATAAAGAGTTCATCATTTATTTTTTGGTTTTGGGAAAAATGGCAAATACTGTAAGTAAGAACACTGTCAACTGTCACTACAGACTCACTCTTTTCTTTTACTTAACTTAAAAGAGTCTGTTCCTTCTTATTCTGGCTCATCAGACTGTCAAGCAGATTATCCATCCATCCATTTTCCAACCCGCTAAATCCAAACACAGGGGTCTGCTGGAGCCAATCCCAGCCAACCCACCACAGGACACACACACACACACACCAAGCACACACTAGGGCCAATTTAGAATCACCAATCCACCTAATCTGCATGTCTTTGGACTGTGGGAGGAAACCGGAGCACCCGGAGGAAACCCACGCAGACACAGGGAGAACATGCAAACTCCACGCAGGGAGGACCCGGGAAGCGAACCCACGTCTCCTTACTGCGAGGCAGCAGCGCTACCCACCATGCAACTGTGCCACCAGCAGATTATCTCTGTCTCTAATTTTGATTTGTTTAGGAGACAAACCTGTTAAAAAAAAAAACATCGAATCTGATCTAATAATTTTTTTTTAAAAACACAAGGAAGGGAATCTTAAAAATAGTCACTATTTGATGATTGCTTAACTAGGAGAGATTGCTCAGTTTTATAGCTGTCTCATATTTAAGTTCCTTTAATTTATCTTTTGCTTCCTAGAATTATTTGAGTACCTGAGGCTAAATTATTTTTATAACTGCCTTTCCAGATTTGTCTTTGAGATTCTGAAATTCATCATTTTTGATATTCTGCGTGAAAATGTGAAAACATCAGTACTTTTATGTACTTATTGTCCATGTAAAAAATCTTTATTATTACTATACAAAAAATTATTAACAAAAATGCCCTTTTGGCACGTCTTTATTTGTATATATATTTACATTTATCTATATCTATATTTATTTGCTGCGGTGGGCTGGCCCGGGGTTTATTTCCTGCCTTGCGCCCTGTGTTGGCTGGGATTGGCTCCAGCAGACCCCTGTAACCCTGTAGTTAGGATATAGTGGGCTGGATAATGGATGGATGGATATATTTATTTGTTTATTTATTTATTCGCCTTTGTTCTTTATCACGTCTTCCTCCAGAATTTTTCATTTGAATAATGTTGGCATGGAATTTCTTCTTTCTATCAAGGTCTTCAGATATTTTCCTTGTTTACCTCTATTTGCAAAACATCAAAGTTCATTCCAATATCCATTTGATTCCCTCAATGTTCTTCTGTGATCTTGCATCAAATTTCCTTAAACATGGTTCTTTTTCCCATCCATTCTGAAATATATAACACTTCACTTTATCATATTCTTCATCTTTTGATTTTCTATATTAGTTGGTCTCTTGTTGAGCTCATCCTTGGTCATTGCAGTTCTACCTTACACATTACCACTGCACCTTTCCTCCAACTATATTATTCTACACAAACTACAAGGGGGAGTCAAGCTAAACTTAGAAAATGAGATTTATTAGGAAATGGAACAAACCTTAACAAAACTGATAATGTCATTTCTCAAAGTTGTCTCCACCCTTCTCCGTGCATTTGCGCCATCTGTCTGGAGAATAAAAGGTTTTGTCTTGTCCTCGCTACCACTCATGTCTAGACAGAAAACTTAAAAGCTGGACACTAAAAAGGTATTACTAATCCTAAGAGTAGAATTAATTTAATTCTAAACTGTGCACAGTAAAGCATAGCCAACCTGCCACTTCAATCTTTTCATTGAGGATTATTAATATATATGTAACTTAGTGAAGTACTGTATCTTCACTAAGACATACTGTATTTGCCTTTGGTGCATTTAATTTATCCACAATATATCACATTTTAATTGAAACTAAAATAACAGAAATGCTTTGTTGTTTAGAGTGCAGGTAAGGAATAGCATAAAAAGGAGTTTTCTATTTGACCTGAGGAGTAATTGTAAAGTCAGTTTTTTGGAGCGGGCACAGGTTAAGTAAATCAACGGTATGATCAAAGAACAGTTGGTTCAGACAATTTACTGTTGTGCGTTACAGAGCTCCTCTGAGACCCTCAATGGGTTGTACTAATTCCCAGTGTACAAGAAGATCAATTCAAACAGTGTTTAAATATATAGTTATGTAAAATAGTACAGCATTTTAGCCTTTATTGTTTGTAGTGTCAAAGAAAACCTGCAGGAAAATTAATCTGACTCCAGCAAGGAAGGAAATTCAGTACTAAAAATTCAAAATTCATTAAGTCAAAGTGGATATCTGAAGCCACCAGAGATCAGTGCAGACACAGCAAATCATTTCAGAGGAGTAAGGGATCTCCAAAAATAGTAAAAAATAGATACAATATTTATACTACACATGAAAAAATCTTTTGTTTAGGATTTAAATACAGAGCTTAAAAATATAAGCAAAAACAGACAGAGACAGAGCTCCTCTGTAACCTAAGAACCTCAACATTACTTTGCCCTGAACTAACAGGAAGCCATTATTTGCTATACTTTTGACACCATCGTGCGTTTGTTTTTTTTTTGTTTCATTTGATGTAAACTGGGAGAGCTGGGTTGGCCCCCCCAACATTTATTTTGTTGAGACTGTTATTCCTTGAGACGACCACAATGAATAAACAACAAAACTAAGGTACAGTTTGTCAGGGGCAAATATCAAATTTATCTCAATTTTGAGTAGGCGACTTATAAATGCTTAGTTTTTTGTTTTTTATCATTATGTGGGAAGCATCTTAAATCAAAGATTTATTCAAAATTCAATAGAATTTCACAGCAGAAGATTAAGTTTGAAGCATTTCATTTTAGAGCACCTTCAAAGGCAGGTTTTTACCATTGTGAACACAAAGTAAGCAGTAACATAATTTAAAACGATATAAACTGTATGCATGTACTGTATGTATACAAACCTACCTATATATAAACACAGCACTATTTCTTATAATTGCTTGTATATATAAAGACATAGACATTTTTAGTATATGTTTTTATGTGAAACAGAGTGTATGTGTGTGTACTTCTGTTGTTTGAAACCAAACAGGTTAAACTGATGGTTTACAGACTGCCAGGAAACTGAATTAGCAGACAGGATTATTCACTGCAGAATGCCTTGTGTCTGAACATTAGACTTGTAAGTACAGGTGTCCTTTTGAAAGATTCTTTTCTATTATATTATTCTATAGGACGGAAATTGGCCCATTTTGCAATGTCAGATATCTTATTTCCCATTGTATGCTGGGGTGAAAGTTCATTTGGGAAAACTAAGAAAGTCTTTCTACCTTCACATTTAGCTGTGATCTCATCAGGGAACTGTACCACAGCTCCTGTTTCAGATAGGTTTGTTAAATTATTTCTGCCATGTAAAATGTGTTTTACATGCATTAGTGGTTGGAGGAAGAGAGTAGGTGGGCGAAAATGATCTTTAGGAAAACAAAAATGGCCAATTTGTTTCTTTTTACCCAATTTATACAGCACATCACAAGAAGGAAGCTGTTAAAAATGATTCCAATAAAAAGAAAAGTTTCTTTTGTGAGCGATCCATCTGTCATGTGTGCATTTGCTGCCTGCTTGCCACCGCAGCTACAAAGGTTAATGATTATATTATCACTTCCCCTTGTAATCAATTAAATAACAGAGTTCAAGTGTTACTCAGAATGACAGCAGGCTGCTTAACACTTGCTCACATACAGTGGAAAGGAAATGACTTAGACAAGCTGAAAATTTGTCTGACTAATAAGCCCCGGGAAAGCTGTTTGTTAATGTTAGTAATTTATTTATTTGTATAATTCCAAGGCAAAATACAGTATGCCTTTGGGTCCCTATGCCAGATTCACAATGTGCTAATTTGCTGTATGTATTGTTCAATAACATATACTGTACTGTATGGCAGGCAAACTTAATATTTCAGTTTGATATTAATAATATTTATTGCACTTGAATGTACTTATATTTTATAACTACAATTTTTGCACTTGACATAATATTGAGTTCGGATGACATTACTGTTAATATCATATCATTGTATACGCACATACATAAAGTACATACATTTTCAAACCCATTTAATCCAAATCACTGTGTTTGATCATTTCATTGCTGATAATATTGTATATAAAAATTAAACATTTTCCTGAAATATCTACCCATCCACTTTCTGAACACACTTACTCTAGTTCATTAGCCTATCCCAGCAGTATCTGGCACAATTCAGAATCTGAACCCGGCTAAGGAGACAGTCAGTTCCAAGACGCAGCTATATTCCTTACACTGGGCCATATTTGAGTCATGAATTAATTTGACATGCATGTCTTTGGGATCCCATTGGGAAGAACCCACAGGAACACAATTAGAATTTTTAAACAACACATAGACTGTGATTGAGCCAGAATGTCAACAGAGAATACTATGTGAAACAGCAATAATCATTTCAAATGCTTATAACAAAATTATTGCATAAAAAAAGAACAAAAAAAAATATTTCTTAAGACGTGTCTGCTTTAAATTTGTCCTCAATGAATTTAACATTTTGTATGGCATTCCTATTACCAATGATATATCACATCCATTCATCCATTATCCAACCCGATATATCCTAACTACAGGGTCACGGAGGTCTGCTGGAGCCAATCCCAGCCAACACAGGGCGCAAGGCAGGAAGCAAACCGCGGGCAGGGCGCCAGCCCACTGCAGGACACACACATACACACCCATACACCAAGCACACACTGGGGACAATTTAGGATCGCCAATGCACCTAACATGTCTTTGGATTGTGGGAAGAAACCGGAGCACCCGGAAGGAACCCACACAGACACAGGGAGAACATGCAAACTCCGCATAGAGAGGATCCGGAAAGTGAACCTGGGTTTCCTTACTGCGAGGGAGCAGCGCTACCCACTGCGCCACTTTGCCACCCGATATATTACATAGTACCATAAAATGCATTGTGACATACTATACTTTTGTTGCTTACAATTACAGTCAAATACTACAGCAGCATTAGCAGACTTCATATTAAATAACACTAAAATATCCGTGCATTTATCTTCTTTAGCCTTTTTGCCTGTAATGGATTTAGTGGGAAAGAGTATAACTTAAAATGTCATTTCAGAATGGTTTGTACTTAAAAATATTAACTTAGTAAAGCAGTTATCAAGCAGCATGGATTAAAGTTGTGGCATGACCTTCAAATCTCGACTTTAACAATATTTTTAAAATATTAGGTGACAAGAATTTATATTATGTAACATGTCCTAGTAGGTAGTGCTGTTGGTAAAGCTTGACCACCAGGGGGCGCGCCAGCTCCCCAAGACCGAATACAACAGAAACAGGTACAAATCCAGCACACACAAGTCTTTATTGTGATGTGAGAAACGTTCCCCACCACCAATGCACAGTACAAAGCGCAATGAAGCACATCCCAACACAATAAAGCACACAGCACTTTGCCTTCTCTCTGTCTCTCTCTCTCTCTTCCACCTCCACTCTTCCCTCAAGCTTCGTCCTCTTCCTCTCGACTCTGGCTCTCCATATGGAGTGAGACGGCTCCTTTTAAAGAATCTCTGTAATCTCCTTCTGGGTGAACATCTGGGTGTTGCAGGAGTTCTGTAGAGGAGGGTACCATAATAAGCCAGGGGGCCTGCCCTCTGTCATCCAGGGAAAGGTAATCCCCCATTCAAACTCTTCTCTGGTCCTTCCCTTAAGAAGGCGTCCCGGGCGGATAAGAGTCCTGGCTGTCCATTACAGCTCATACATTTTATTACAGTCATTTCGTGCTCCTTTCAAATTAAGAAAGCTTACATTTTAGCTTAATTGGTAAACTTGCTAAGAATTACTGAGTATTGATATGTATTGGGAAGCCTTGCAATGGAGTAGTGCCTTGTTTGGGGTTGAATCCTGCCTTGCCCTCCGTGCTGAAGTTGTTACCCCTACAACCATCAGCTGTAAGATGGGTAAATGGATAGATGGTATACAAGTATAACAACAGTAATTCACTCTTTTTTGGCTTCTGAATTTTCTGTGACCTCAAACATAAAATTATGTGACTTTGAGCATAAAAAATAAACAAACAAATAACATAAAATAAGAATGTTTTTCATATTTATGAAATACTCGTTGAATTTATCCATATTTGGCAAAAAAGTAATGATAAAACATGTTTTTAAAATGTCAAGTAAAGATTAAACATGTTTTATTTTTTTTAAAATGAAAATGTGCGTTTTTAAAATTTTATCCATATGAGTTTTTGTTTAACATTCTTTATTTTAATTTTGTATGCCATTATTAAGAAGAAATGTTCTACAGATGCTTGCACTAATCAGCAAATCAACTGCAAAGATCATTGCACATATCCAAAGAAACCTTCTAAATAAATTACTAAGAAATCAAAGCTTCTGTGTCCTTCTCTGTATGGAGTTTTCGTGTCAAGTATGGGTTTTCACAGGGTACTCTGTTTGCCTCATCTCAGTAGATGTACAAGTTGAGTTACTTCTTAGCGTCCCATCAATTCGTCCAGTATAGGTGTGTTTATGAATGTACACTGCAGTGAACTGCAGACAAGTCCAGGGTTGATGTCAGCCTTTCATCAGATGCTCTGGCTTTTCAGAGTAGGAAAGATTGTCTGAAAATGATTGTGAGGGGCTGGGAAAAATGACCAGCAGATGATCACGGAAGAGGAGATCAAAGTTAGTGCCATGCTGAGGTGAAAACTAAAAAGCCAAAAAGAGGATTGGTGTGTCAGAACTTAAAGAGCAAAGCTAGCAAGAAAGTCAATACAAAAGGAACTTGAATTAGGCTTACTGTTCTTGTTTAGGAAACTAGCTATTGCTAATAAATGAGTTTCTTTTCTAAAGGTATATCCACCAAGGGATACCCACGTGCTGGTCAGAACGATACAGTATTTGTACTGGAAACAACGCAACACCATGACCAGTGACAAACACAATAGTGGGACCCAAACATGATGTTGTGTAAAACAAACAAAAAAAAATACAAGAAAAGAAAAAGAAAAAATTGCTGAAGGACAATAAAAATGCAATCTAAAGAAACTAACTCATTCAGCAATTCAGAATTTGCAAATATTGCATGAATCACAACAAAATTAAATTTAAAAAGAACAGAATTTATAACATTGGAACCCCAGTGATCAATGGTTTGATCATAAATAATTAAACAAATGACCAGCAAGTAGTATGTTCTTCCTTTTAGAAATATCCATCCATCCATCCATCCATTGTCTCCCGCTTATCCGAGGTCGGGTCGCGGGGGCAGCAGCTTGAGCAGAGATGCCCAGACTTCCCTCTCCCCGGCCACTTCTTCTAGCTCTTCCGGGAGAATCCCAAGGCGTTCCCAGGCCAGTCGAGAGACATAGTCCCTCCAGCGTGTCCTGGGTCTTCCCCGGGGCCTCCTCCCGGTTGGACGTGCCCGGAACACCTCACCAGGGAGGCGTCCAGGAGGCATCCTGATCAGATGCCCGAGCCACCTCATCTGACTCCTCTCGATGCGGAGGAGCAGCGGCTCTACTCTGAGCCCCTCCCGGATGACTGAGCTTCTCACCCTATCTTTAAGGGAAAGCCCAGACACCCTGCGGAGGAAACTCATTTCAGCCGCTTGTATTCGCGATCTCGTTCTTTCGGTCACTACCCATAGCTCATGACCATAGGTGAGGGTAGGAACATAGACCGACTGGTAAATTGAGAGCTTCGCCTTGCGGCTCAGCTCCTTTTTCACCACGACAGACCGATGCAATGCCCGCATTACTGCGGATGCCGCACCGATCCGCCTGTCGATCTCACGCTCCATTCTTCCCTCACTCGTGAACAAGACCCCGAGATACTTGAACTCCTCCACTTGGGGCAGGATCTCGCTACCAACCCTGAGAGGGCACTCCACCCTTTTCCGGCTGAGGACCATGGTCTCGGATTTGGAGGTGCTGATTCTCATCCCAGCCGCTTCACACTCGGCTGCGAACCAATCCAGAGAGAGCTGAAGATCACGGCCTGATGAAGCAAACAGGACAACATCATCTGCAAAAAGCAGTGACCCAATCCTGAGCCCACCAAACCGGACCCCCTCAACACCCTGGCTGCGCCTAGAAATTCTGTCCATAAAAGTTATGAACAGAATCGGTGACAAAGGGCAGCCCTGGCGGAGTCCAACTCTCACTGGAAACGGGTTCGACTTACTGCCGGCAATGCGGACCAAGCTCTGGCACCGATCGTACAGGGACTGAACAGCCCTTATCAGGGGGGCCGGTACCCCATACTCTCGGAGTACCCCCCACAGGATTCCCCGAGGGACACGGTCGAATGCCTTTTCTAAGTCCACAAAACACATGTAGACTGGTTGGGCAAACTCCCATGCACCCTCCAGGACCCTGCTAAGGGTATAGAGCTGGTCCACTGTTCCGCGACCAGGACGAAAACCACACTGTTCCTCCTGAATCCGAGGCTCGACTATCCGACGGACCCTCCTCTCCAGGACCCCTGAATAGACTTTTCCAGGGAGGCTGAGGAGTGTGATCCCTCTGTAGTTGGAACACACCCTCCGATCCCCCTTCTTAAAGAGGGGGACCACCACCCCGGTCTGCCAATCCAGAGGCACTGTCCCTGATGTCCATGCGATGTTGCAGAGGCGTGTCAGCCAAGACAGTCCTACAACATCCAGAGCCTTGAGGAACTCCGGGCGTATCTCATCCACCCCCGGGGCCCTGCCACCAAGGAGTTTTTTGACCACCTCGGTGACCTCAGTCCCAGAGATGGGGGAGCCCACCTCTGAGTCCCCAGGCTCTGCTTCCTCATTGGAAGGCATGTTAATGGGATTGAGGAGGTCTTCGAAGTATTCCCCCCACCGACCCACAACGTCCCGAGTCGAGGTCAGCAGCGCACCATCCCCACCATATACAGTGTTGACACTGCACTGCTTCCCCTTCCTGAGACGCCGGATGGTGGACCAGAATCTCCTCGAAGCCATCCGAA